>NW_006921597.1:23627381-23628015 GCF_000298275.1 Orycteropus afer afer | reverse complement strand
CACTCCTCAGAAGGAAGACTGGGCAATCTACTTCTGTAGAGACAGCAGCTCAGAAACCCAAGGAGGGGTCGCTAAGAGTCAGAACTGACTCAATGGTAGTGAGTTTGATTGGTTTGGTTTAGTGCGATTGCTGAATCATATAGTATTTCTATTTTGAACTTCTTAAGGAAGCACCATACCAGTTTTCACAGTGGTTGTACCATTTCACAATTCCACCAGCATTGCATGAAGGTTTCAGAACTCCCATTCCCTCATCAGCATTTGTTGTTTTCTATTTCTTTGAACTTTGTTATTAATGCTGGGATGAGATGTTATTTTGTCGTTTTGATTTAACTGACCATTTTTGTTTTTTTAGAAGTAGATCCACCTAGTCCTCTTTTCTAGTCTATCTCAGTATAAAAGCTCTACTGAAACCTGTCCACCATGAGTGACCCTGTAAGTATTTGAAATATTGGAGACATAGCTTCCAACATCTCAGCAACACGTAAGTCACCACAGTAAAACAAACTGACAGATGAGGGTTGGAAATGAGGAAAAAGAAAACAATTGGTAACCCTTCATCAAATTTCCAGTATATTTTTTAAAACTTGCATTCTGTAAAATATATGACCCTTTCAAACCCTGTTTTATTTCT
>NW_006921597.1:23608293-23609812 GCF_000298275.1 Orycteropus afer afer | reverse complement strand
AAATGGTGCTGGCAAAACTGGATATCCATTTGCAGAAAAATGAACTCCAAATGGATCAAAGACTTAAATGTGAAACCTAAAACTATAGAGTTCCTCAAAGAAAAACTAGGGGCAAATTTAAGGTCCTAATGCAAGGCATATATAGACTATCAAACATAACCCAAAATGCATAAACAGCAGAAGAGAAACTAGATGAATAAGGCCTTCTAAAAATTAAATTTGTATGTGTTTTCAAAGACTTCTACAAAAGAATCAAAAGAGAATCTGCAGATTGGGAAGAAGTATTTGGCAATGATATATCTAACAAGAGACTTATCTCTAGAATTTATAGAAAACTCCAGCATCTTAACAAAAAAACAAATAATCCAATTAAAAATGGGCAGAACACATGAATAGACACTTTGCAAAGGAGGATATGCAGGTGGCCAACAAACATATAAAGAATTGCTCACGATCATTAGCTATTAGATAGATGTAAATCAAAACAACAATGAAATACCATCTTGCTCCAGCACTAGTAGCAAAGTTCACCAAGACAGAAAATAACAAATGCTTGCAAGGATATGGAGAGATTGGCACTCTCATGCACTGCTGGTGAGACTGTCAAATAGTACAACCACTGTGAAAAGCAGTATGGCAATTCCTTAAAAAGATGGAATTAAAAATACTATTTGACCCAGCCATTCTGTTACTAGGTATATACCCTAAAGAAGTGAGAGCCATGACAAGAACAGACATATGAACACCCATGTTCATAGCAGCATTATTTACAATAACCAAAAGATGGAAACAACCCAGGTGTCCATCAACTGAGGAATGGATAACCAAACTATGGTGCATACACATAATGTGGATGAACTTGGAGGACATTTTGCTGAGTGCTAGAAGTCAATCACAGAAGGACAAATATTGGGTTAGTCTGATATAGTAAAAGTTAAGGAAAGGTTTATCTTTGGAAGGAAATTGTTGGTTACCAGGGGTAGCCACTCCTCAGAAGGAAGGTTGGGCAATCCTACTTCCGTAATGATACTGCCTCGGAAACCCAAGGAGGGGTTGCTATGAGTTGGGGCCGACTGGATGGCACATAACAACAACAACAACAACAACAAGGGGTAGAAGGGGGGGGAGGGAACACAGATAGGGAGAGATAAGTATTGATTTGGGTGAAGATAAGGGCAGTTTACCAAATTTGAGTGATCAACATGGTGGCATTGAGGAAGAGAAAGACATCCCGAGAGGTACGTGGGAGGTCCAGACAACAAAGATAACCCCTATTGCATATACAGTACTGCATTGTCAGTGAAGGCAAATATAGGTATGCAAGTGGATTGATGGGTGGACAGGCTGAACTATTAGGTATATCTATGAAGCAGGGAGTGTATCCAAGACCATGCATAGGGTTGACAGACAATGGTCCTCTAAGTGTATTTGTATGATCTGAATTCCCAAGTGTATAGTAGAGCTGACAAGGGACAAGGATGTAGTCACTTCTTGGTCACAACCAGCTACCCAGAGGGTC
>NW_006921597.1:23600290-23607917 GCF_000298275.1 Orycteropus afer afer | reverse complement strand
CTGGTCTGATAGTGCCTGGTGGAACCACTGAGACTATGGCCCCTAGCTGTCCTTCAGGTCTGGAATTGAACCCATATCTATGGCTTATACCCAAACAAAAGACAGGCATATGAGTTGAACATTTACCTGAGGTAGATACACTCCTTAGAGAGAACAATCATGGGAGAAAGAAGGGCTGTTTATGCACCGGGAGACAGCTCAGGGGGCAAGAGTGCATGCAGGGATGGACACAGGGAAGAGGTAACTATTGGGAGGAAGTGGGAGGGGAGCTGCTGCATTGTGGTAAATTGTAGTCAATGCCATGAGACAAAGTGTATGTAGGTTGTTGTATGGAAAGTGAATTTGCTCTGTATATTTCCACTCAAATCACAATAAAATATGGGGTACTTCTCCTCTTATGATTCTGGAATGAGCTTTCATCTTATTGATAAAGGGATACATGGTATTGCATTAATCAAGCTGGGAAAACTCAACTGGTGGCTGCAACTATGCACCATTGCTCTATCAAAATAAGCCTGCAGAAATTGCTGATTTTTGCTTATAAGGAATGCAGAGGTATTAATTGGTATTGATTGATCTTGGATGTTGAGATAGCTGTTATTGTGTGTTAAGGTGAAAGTCATGAGGAGAGAGATGTACATGCTCCCAGGAAATGTTGCCCATCACCAAACTTTAGAAGCAGACATCTCTAGAAGGAAAAGTTTAATTACTGCTCTATATTATACTTATTTTTTATATTTAAAATATTTCCAAATGATTGTTTTATCTTACATGTAAGAACTATTTGAACAACTGTCTGAATTTTAATTATACAAGTTCAGAATTCTATATTGTGTATTTTGTTTTTCTTTAATCTTCAGAGATATATGATGTTGGTTGGTTTCAAAGGTACAAACTAATCCTCACAGTTAGGGTTATATTTGCCATTCAAAGATCACGAAATTAATGAGGTCAACTTTAAAGTTATCACTTTTTCTAAATCTGGTTTGATTTGAGTCAAATGGTCTCATTTTCATGTATTCTTAAAACATTTTACTAGAGCTATTTCATTTTATGACACTGGTCCAAAGAGTTTGCTAAAAGTCGGGATGGAAATTTCTTGCCTTTATATTTCTCTTTCTCTGTCTCCTCATCTGTCTCTTGTTCCTATGATCTCAATATTGAAATTTATGATCTGATCTCATTTATAATTTACCTCCTGTTTCTTTTGTACTAGTGCACTCAGACTTGAAGTGTATCCTGAAATGTAGAGTAAGCTTTGATTCTTGAAATCAGCATAAACACCAATATAAACTTTGGTATATTGTTTGTGCATGTCAATTTGTTTCTGAAAGCTATTTTAGAAGTTTTTACTAAGTGCAATTAAACTTTTCACCTCTCAAAATATGAAACAACATAAATATAAACAGAACTTGATTCTCATTGAGGTGTCCAGACATGCATTGTGGTTTTATTTGCCTAAATTTGAATTTGAATAGATAGTTTAATGTCTAGGCTTTAGTTCTCTTATCATTAATATTGAGTTAGTAGCCTATGAAGTTCTAACAAAATGATTAATGAGGGAAAAAAAAGTAGAAACAAATATACATTGGTTATGAATCTTCTTCTTACTACCACTAATAATGAGCCACTACTCATTTATCAGTTTATGGTACTGTGGTGGCGTGTATGTTGCTGTGATGCTGAACACTATCCCACCGATATTTCAAATACCATCAGGGATACCAATGGTGGACAGCTAAGCTTCTAGACTAAGATAGACTAGGAAGAAGGAAGTGGTGGCCCACTTATGAAAAAATTGGCCACTGAAAATCTTATGAATAGCAGTTAAACATTGTCTCATATAATGCTGAAAATTATGGAAAGCAGTGAAACATTGTCCAATATAATATTGGAAGAGGAGCTCCTCAGATTGGAAAGCATTCAAAATACAGCTGAGGAAGAGTTGCCTCCTCAAAGTAGAGTTGACCTTAGTGACATGGATGGAGTAAAACTTTCTGTACCTTCATTTGCTGATGTGCCACAACTCTAAATGAGAAGAAACAGCTGCAAATATTCATTAATAATAAGAACATGGAATGCACATAATATAAATCTAGGAAAATTGGAAGCTGTCAAAAATAAAATGGAATGGTATTCTATACATTGGTGAGCTGAAATGAACTGGTATCAGCTATTTTGAATCAGATAATTATATGGTTTACAATGCTGAGAGTGACAAATTGAAGAGAAATGGCATTATATTCACCATCCAAAAGATGTCATGATGTATCCTGAAGCACAATGCTGTTAGTGATAGGATACTATGCATATGCCTACAAGGATGATCAGTTAATTCTACTATTATTCAAATTTATTCACCAACCATTAAACCCAAATATGAAGAAATTGAAGATTTTCACCAGCTTCTTCAGTCTGAAATTGACCAAACACGCAATCAAGATACATTGATAATTATTCAGTAATAGCAAACATTAATCCATGGATAGATATATAGGTAGGCAGGCTGAATGACAGATATTCCTAGGCAAAAGGGAATATACACATGACCATATATAGATTTGGCAGATGATATTTCTACATATGTTTTTATATGTACTATAACAATTTCCATATAAATAGAAGTTATAATAACTTCTTAGGCACAGCTAACCACCTTGAGGGCATGAGTTGTCAGACCTGTGGTTCGGGACCATGGTCATGGGGGATATCAAGCTCAATTGGCATAACATTACTACACAAAAAAATTATTCTACATCTTACTTTGCTCAGTAGATGCAACAATTAGTTTCTCCTCATCTCTCATCTGGAGCAGAGAAGAATGAAGAAAATCAAAGACACATGGAAACAATTAAACCAAAAGTCTAGTGGATCATGCGAGCAACAGCCCACATGACCATGAGACCAGAACTACATGATGCCTGGCTACCACTGTCAACCACTTGGAAAGGGATCAGTGCAGGAAATCATGGAAAGTGTGGAAGAAAAATGCAGGTCAAAACTCAAAATCATAGACCAGTCTTAATGGTCTGATGAAAACTGGTGAAATCCCTGAGACTATGAGCTCTGGTAGCGTAGTGCCTAAGGCACTTGACTGCTAACCAGAAGGCTGGCAGGATCAAACTCACCAGCCACTCCTCGGAAGGAAGATGAGGCAATCTACTTCCATAATGATACTGTCTCAGAAACCCAAGGAGGGGTCGCTATGAGTCGGGTCCAACTTGACGGCACATAACAACAACAACAATGGCTTCTAGTCACTCTTCAGACCTGGAATTGAATTCACCCTGTGGCTTCCAGCCAAATAACAGAAAGGTAAATGAGGTGAATATTTATACCTGGTAGGTACACTCCTTAGAACAATCAATCATAGGAGATCAGAAGGGCAGTATTTGATAGGGAGATAGCACAGAAGGTAGGAATGCATAGGAAAGAAGGGCACATGGAAAAGGTAACCTAGGGAGGAAGTGGGAAGTGAGCTGTTAAATTATGAGGATTGTAGTCAATGTCATGAAATAAAATATGTATGAATGCTGTATGGGAAATGAACTTGCTCTGTAAACATTCAGCCAGATCACAATTTAAAAAAAAAAAAAGATGTACTGCTAATTATTGGACTACAGAAATTAGAAACAAAGAAGTAGCACTGGTTGTTGGAAAATATGGCCTTGGTGAAAGAAATTATGCCAGAGATCACATGACAGAATGTTGCAAGACTAATGACCTATTCATTGCATATACCTTTTTTTCAACAACATAGATGGCTATTGTATACGTAGACCTCACCAGGTGGAATACACAGGAATCTAATAGACCACATTAGTAGAAAACGGCAAAGGAAAACTTGATATTATCAGTCAGAACAAAGCTAGGAGCTGACTGTGGAACAGTCCATCAGTTGCTCATATACCAGTCAAGTTTAGCTGAAAAAAATTAAAAGAAGTCCATTAGAGACAAAATATGACCTTGATTATAACCCATCTGAATTTAGAGACCATCTGAAGAAAAAATTTGACACATTGATCATCAGTGACACAGGACCAGATGAGTTGTAGGATGACATCAACATCATATACAAAGAAGGCAAATAGTTATTAAAAAGATTGGAAAGGGAAAAAAAGACAAAAACGGATGTCAGAAGAGACTCTAGAACTTACTCTTGAATGGAGAATAGCTAACATGAATAGAAGAAGTGATGAAACAAAAGAGCTAAACAGAGGATTTCAAAGGGCAACTAGAGAAGACAGAGAAAATATTACAGTTGAAAGACCTGAAGTTAGAAAATCCAAAGTGAAGAATATTCTCACCATTTCTCAAGCAGAAAGAACTGAAGAAAAAAACTCAAGCCTTAAGTTGCAATATCCAAGAATTCTCTGGGCAAAATATTGAACAATGCAGGAGACATCACAAGAGGAAGGAAGGAATACCCAGAATTACTATACCAAAAAGAATTGATCTACATTAAACCATTTCAGGAAGTAGCATATAATCAAGGACCAATGGTACTGAAGGAAGAAACCCAAGCAACACTGAAGGAATTTGCAAAAAGAAGGCTTCAAGAATATCCACTGAGATATGTCAACAAACAGATGGAGCACTGGAGGTACTCACTCATCTATGCTGAGAACTATGAAAGACAGTTATCTGGCCAACCATCTGGAAGAGATTCATATGTCTGCCCATTCTAAGAAGGATGAATCAACAGAATGCAGAAATTATCAAAAAATATCATTAATATAACACGCAAGTAAAATTTTGCTGAAGATAATTTTAAAATGGTTGCAGCATTATAAACAGGATATTGACAGGGAAATGCCAGAAATTCAAGCAAGATTCAGAAGAGGATGTGAAACAAGGCATATCATTGTTGATGTCAGATGGATCATGGCTGGAAGCAAAGAATACCAGAAAGAGGCTGACCTGTGTTTTATTGACTATGTAAAAGCATTTGACTGTGTGGATCACAACAAATTACAAGTAATATTGCAAAAAGTGGGAATTCTGGAACACTTAATTGTGCTCATGAGGAATCTGTACATAGACCAGGAGGCAGGTGCTGGGACAGAACAAGAGGATACTGCATAATTTAATATCAGGAATGGTGTGCATCAGGGTTCTATACTTTCATCATACTTATTCAATCCAAGCAAACAGTTCAAGAAGTTGGACTATATGAAGACAAATATGACATGAGAATTGGATGAAGACTTATTAACAATCTGCAATATGCAGATGACATAACCTTGCTTGCTGAAATTAAAGAAGACTTGAAGCACCTACTGATGAACATCAGAGACTACAGCCTCACATATGGGTTACACCTTATAAACAAAACAAAAATCCTCACAACTGTACCAATAAGCAACATCATAACACATGGAGAAAAGATTGATATCAGGTATTTCATTTTAATTGGATCCATAATCAACACCTGTGGAAGCAGCTGTCAAGAAATCAGACTTCATACTGCACTGGACAAATCTACTGCAAGGGTTCTTTAAAGTTATAAAGAGTAAAGATGTCATTTTGAAGACTAAGGAGACTCTAACCCAAGCCATGGCATTTTCAGTAGCATCATATGCATGTGAAAATTGGACAGTGAATAAAGAAGACCAAAGAAAAATTGATGCATTTGAACTGTAGTGTTAGCGGATAATATTCAAATTACCATGGACTTCCTGAAGAAGGAACAAATATATCTTATAAGAAATACAGCAGAAATGCTCTTTAGAAGTGAGAATGGCCAGACTTTGTCTCATGTACTTTGGTAATGTTGTCAGATGGGAACAGTGTCTGGAGAAGGAAATTACGCTCAGTAAAGTAGATGATCAGTGAAAAAGGGGAAGACCCTTAATGAGATGAATTGACACAGTGGCTGCAATCACGGGCTCAAATAAAACAAAGATTGTGAAAATAACAGGACCAGGCAATGCTTCATTCTGTTGTATGTACATAGGGTTGCTATGAATCAGAACTGACTTGACAGCACCTAACAACAGCAGCAAAAAAATGATGATGCTGTTGTTAGCTTAGTTTCTGTGGAGTCCATTCTGCTTCATGGCAACTTTGTTGCTGTTGTTGTTATTGTTGTTGGGTGCCATTGAGTCATCTCCAATTCATAGCGACCCTATGCACAGCAGAACGAAACACCACCTGGTCCCATGCCAGCTCCACGATCCTTGCTATATTTGAGCAGCCACTGTGTCAATCCATCTCGTTGAGGGCTTTCCCCATTTTCTTTGACCCTCCCCTTACCAACCATGACATCTTTCTCCAGGGAATGGTCCCTTCTGATAACATGACCAAAGTAGGTGAGACAAAGTCTGGCCATTCTCGCCTCTAAGGAGAATTCCAGCTGCACTTCCTCCAGGACAGATTTGTTGCTTCTTTTAGTAGTCCATGGTACTTTCAGCATTCTTTGCCAGCACTGCAACTCAAAAGCATCAACTGTTTTTCGGTCTTCTTTATTCATCATCTACCTCTCACTTGCATATGAGGCTATTGAAAAGATCATGGCTTGTGTCAAAAGCACCTTAGTCCTCAAGGAGACATCTTTGCTCCTCAGCACTTGAAAGAGGTCCTTTGCAGCTAACTTGCCCAGTGCTGTATGTCACCTGATGTCCTGACTGCTGCTTCCATTGGTGTTGACTGTAGAAGCAAACAATGGGAAGTCTTTGACAACTTCAATCTTTTCTCCATTTATCATAATCCTGCTTATTGGTTCAGTTATAAGGATTTTTGTTTTCTTTATATTGGGATATAATCCATGCTGCAGACTATCTTCTTCAGTCTTCATCAGTAAGTGTTTCAAGTCATCCTCACTTTCAGCAAGCAAAGTTGTGTCATCAGCATATTACAGTTGTTAATGATTCTTCCTCCAATATTGATGATACTTTCTTCTTCATACAGTCCAGCTTCTTGAATTATTTGCTCAGCATATAGATGGAATATGTATGGGGAAAAGATACAACCCTGATGCACTCCTTTCTTGATTTTAAATCATGCAGTGTTCCCTTAGTCTGTTCAAATGACAGCCTCCTGGTCTATGTACAGGTTCCTCATGAGTACAATTAAATGTTCTGAATTTCCCATTCTTCTCAATGTTATCCACAATTTGTTATGTTCCACACAAGCAAATGATTTTGCATAGTCAATAAAACACAAGTAAACATCTTTCTGGTATTCTTTCCTTAGAGGCAAGATCCATCTGACATCAGCAATGATATCCCTTGTTCCATATCCTGTTCTGAATCCAGCTTGCACCTCTGGAAGTTCTCTGTCAGTATACTGTTGCAACCACTTTTGAATTATCTTCAGTAAGATTTTACTTGCATGTGATATTAATGATATTGTTTGGTAATTTCCACATTCTGTAGGATTATGTTTCTTTGGAATGGGCACAAATATGGATCTCTTCCAGTCAGTTGGCCAGATAGCTGTCTCCCAAATCTCTTGGTATAATTGAGTGAGCACCTCCAGTGTGGCATCTGTTTGTTGAAATATCTCATTGGGTATTCCGTCAATTCCTGAAGTCTTGTTCTTCACCAATTCCTTCAATGCAGCTTCAACTTCTTCCTTCATTACCATTGGTTCTTGAACATATGCCACCTCCTGAATGGATGAACAT
>NW_006921597.1:23587968-23595429 GCF_000298275.1 Orycteropus afer afer | reverse complement strand
TTTTTGACAACAATCAATTTTCCCAGATTCCTACTTTCTATGTTCTGATTATTAATGGATGTTTGCAGCTGTTTCTTCTCATTTTGACTCATGCCACATCAGCAAATGGAGGTCACAAAAGCTTTATTCCAAATACATCATTAAGCTTCACTCGACTTTGAGGAGTTACCTCTTCCACGGTCATATTTTGGGTGCCTTCTGACCTAAGAGGTTCATCTTCCAGTACTATATTGGACAAAGTTTTAGGACTATTTATAATTTTTTCCAGTAATATATCAGATAGTGTTTTACTGCTACTCATAAAGTTTTCACTGGCCAATTCTTTGAAAATTGGAAGGCCTCTTCCTTCTTCCAATTCTGTCTTCTTCTGGAAACTCCTCTGAAACCTATCCTCTATGGGTGATCCTGCTGGTATTTGAAATACGAGTGGCATAACCTCCAGCCTTACAGGAACACACAAGCCACCACAATATGATAAACTGACAGACAAGTGATAATTAACTAGAAATATTTAAATATTTTTGTATGGTAGAATAGTAGATGCCAAATATAATTTTTAGAGTTAAATCTCACTTTAAATGATAGATTAGTCTATCATGGACTAAATTTTGACTTTTGCATTAGATTAAACATAGGGTGATTACCATACTAGTTACTCTTGAGTCAATTGCAACTCACAGCAACCTCATGTGTGTCAGAGTGGAAATGTGCTCCCATGAGTTCCTGAATGGCTTATTATTATTATTATTATTATTATTTTGGGGGGAAGTAGATCACCAGGCATTTCTTCCTAGGGGCCTCTGAGTGGTCATGAACCTCCAACTTTTCAGTTAACAGCTGAGCACAGTAACCCCTAGCATCACACAGAAAACTCCATAGCATAATTAGGACCTATGCAAAACAATGATAGCAATAGAAAAAGGAAGAAGAGGGCAGCTATGAGAAACATTTTATTTCAAAGGCACTTGATAATGTCTGGAGATATTGTTTGATGCTGAAGAGGAAAATAAAAATGTCATTACTTAAAGGGTGTATGCCAAAGACAGTGCTCAAATATTAATTCATTTATTTTTTAAGCAGTATTCTTTTAACAAGTATTTATTGATGGTAAACTATTTGTCATGCACTGTGCAAGGTCTAAGGGTGAAAACAGAGTCTACATTCTTTAGAGGAAGAGAAATAGCAATCAAATAACCAATATATAATTATATATATTATGTATTTTTACAATGCATATTCTACTTGTATATGTACATGTTTATATATGTATATTTGCATGAATATAAGCTGGAATATACATATACACCCACACACTGCAGCAGATTTATATTAGTCACATAGCCAATACTTCACTTATAACATATATACAGTTATGAACTCTTGATAGGGAAATAGAGGAAACTATGAGTGCATATAGCAAAAGGAATTGGATTGGCTGGACTAGTTCAAAAAAGTTTCTCTGAGGAAGTATGTGATGAAATGAGTTCCTTTATGTGGACTGTCATCTTGGTTCTTCGGAAAAATAGCCCATGAGATTTTTCTCCTAAACCCTAAGGAATTACCTTGCTCTAGTTTTCTACTCCAAAGTGTTTGCTACTTTGGTCCAAGTTAATTGACATTTCCTGTTTAAACTATAAACAAGAATGATTTGATACTTTCTGCCTGGTGTTAGGCTGCAGTCTGATCTATGATTGGTACACACCTTGCAAGGATTGGTCAACAGACTATATGAATGAGGTGAGTTTCAGACTACTATGTAAATGAAGTGTCTGTTGTCTATGAAGAAGGCACTGGCAGTTCGTGATCCTGGTGGGAATACCATATCTTGAAATTGACAAAGAATTTGTGTATTTAAGAAGCCAGCCCCATGTGGGTTTTTCAGATAGAAAGAAACAGAAAGAAAAGCAGCTGTAAGAAGTAGAAGGAAGAAAGAACAAAGAAGGGAGAAGAAACTGAAAAGAGAGAGAATGCAAAGAACCTCTTAACAGAGTTGTAAAACAGGTCAAGGGCTGTAATACTGAAAATGAACACAGGCCTGGAAGGGGCTCAGCGGCAGAGCTGGCAGCAACTGGTAGCAGGGCAAAGAGGAGACTGTTCTGTGGGGCCTGCAAGCAGGCCTACACAGTTGAGAGGAGCTGAGAGATCTGTCCTGATCTGAAGAAAGGAGACTGCTTACGTACTTCCTGATCCTGATCCTGAGTTGTACCCTGTTCCTTAATAAACCACTTAACTGTAATCACGGTCTGTGAATTTGGTATAGCTATTATAAGAGAATATGAAACCTGGAGGAGAAGTCAAAAGTGTTGTGGGTGGGACAGCTGGTGTCAGAATTGTAAAGAGTTTGAAGAATGTATTATGCCTCACTTCCACTCCTTACTTTGGGTTTATCCTGGTCTTTATCCCCACTGAATTTTGAGGTTCTGATACTATTACTACTACTATCACCATGTTGCAAAGTGGAACTAACTATGTAAATGATAGAAATTCTATTACAACAGAAAAGGAGTAGCATAGGATCAAGTTGGGAGAAGAAATCATGAGTTTGTTCCTGGACAAGTTAAAGATGATGTCTATTTGAGACATTTAGCTGGAAACATTGAGTAGGAAGATAACAATATTGGTTTGATGCTTAGAGGAATAGATGAAGATAAATATCTAAATGTGGAAATCTAATAGATGAGCCTTAGATATGGAAAAAAGTGGTTAGGAAGGAAATTTAGAGTAAAAATTATATGGCTTATTTCAAACAATGAAAATTTCAATATATAAAAATCAAATACAAAATGATGTATTGTTAAAGACACCAAGAAATTGAGTCTTAGATAGAAAAAAATGAGATATATGTACTGTAAGAGAAGTTAATAAAGAGATAATTTCTGCATAGTAGTAATTAACAATATTGACTCTTACTTATAGGACAAACAGGTTGAATCTCCAAAAAACACCTTGTGTTAGATTTATCTCCACTCATTTGTCAGTATGTTGTACTGTGGTGGCTTGTGTGTTGCTGTGATGCTAGAAATTTTGCCACTGGAATTTCAAATGTCAGCAGGGTTATCTGTTGTAGACAGGTGTCATTGGAGCTTCCAGACTAAGACAGACTAGGAAGGAGGGCATGGCAATCTACTTCTAAAAATAATTGGCCAGTGAACACCTATGCATAGCAGTGGAATATTATCTGGAATAGTGCCAGAGGATGAATCCCTCAGGTTGAAAGTCACTCAAAAGATGACTGAGGAAGAGTAGTCTCTGTAAAGTAGAATTGACCTTAATGACAGGGATGGAGCAAAGCTTTCAGGATCTTCATTTGCTGATAGGTCACTATGCAAAATGAGAAGAAACAGCTATAGCCATTCATTAATAACTGGAATGTGGAATGTATAAAATATGAATCTAGGAAAACTGAAAGCTGTCAAAAATGAAACATAACACATAAGCAGAAATGGACTGGTATTAGCCATTTTCAATTAGCCAAACCTATGGTCAACTATGCCTAGAATGGCAAATTGAAGAGGAATGTCATCACATTCATCATCAAAAAGAATATTTTGAGAACTATCCTGAAGTACAATTCTGTAAGTGATAGGATAATATCAATATAACTACAAAGACCAGTTAATATGATGGATATTCAAATTTACATACCAAGGATGAAGAAATTGAAGGTTTTTTCTCCCCTTTTTTTTTTTTTTTTTTTTTAAATCAACTACTACATACTGAAGGAGGGAACATGGGACAATCTGTTCCATAGTTATACCACCTCAGAAACCCAAGGAGGGATCGCTATGAGTTGGATCCAACTCAAGCTCAGTGAGTTTTTTTTTGGTTTTCTACATACTGAAGTTCATCAACCTTGTAATCAAGATGCATTGGTAATTATTAATGGCTGGAATGTGAACGTTGAAAAGAAAGAAGGATCAGTAGTTGGAAAATATGGCCTTGGTGATGGAAATGACACTAGAGATCACAAAACAGAATTTTGCAAAATCAACTATTATTCATTGCAAATACCTTTTTTCAATAACATAAACAGTAACTACGCACACAGATCTCAGCAGATGGAAAGCACAGGAATAAAATCTACTACAACTGTGGAAAGAGAATATGGAGAGGCTCGATATCATCACTCAGAACAAGGTTAAGGGGCAACTATGAAACAGACCACCAATTTCTCATATGCAAGTTTATATAGAAATTGAAGAACATTAAAACAAGTCCACAACAATCAAAGTATGACTATGAGTATATCCCACCTGAATTTAGAGAGCATCTCAACAATAGTTTGACAAATTGAACACTTATGACTGAAGTCCAGATGAGTTGTGGGATGACATCAAGAATATCACATATGAACAAAGCAAAAGGTCATTGAAAGACAGGAAAAGAAAGAAAAGACCAAAATGGATGTCAGAAGACACTCTGCAACTTACTCTTGAACATGGAGTAGCTAAAGGGAATGGAAAAAATGATGAAGTAAAAGAGCTCAATAGATTTCAAAAGACAGTTAGAGAAAAGAAAATGAATTACTATAATAGAATGGGCACAGTCTTTGAGTTAAGAAATCAAAAGAGAAGGACATGCTCAGAGTTTCTAAAACTGAAAGGACTGAAGAAAAACTTCAAGCCTTATATTGTACTACTGAAGGATTCTACAGGAAAATTATTGAAAGACACAGGAAACATCAAAAGAAGATAGAGAAATACACAGAATCACTGTAACAAAAATAATTGGTTGATTTTCAAAGATTTCAGAAGGCAGCATATGATCAAAAAAATCAATGGTATTGAAGGAAGAAATCCAAGTTGCACTGAAGGCATTCACAAAAACAAGGTTCTAGGAATTGCCAGAATAAATATTGAGATATTTCAATGATGGATGCAATGTTAAAAGTGCTCACTTATTTGTGCCAAGAAATTGGAAGAAAGCTAGCTACCCGGTCAATTGACTAGAAGAAATTCATATTTGTGCCCATCCCAAACAAAGATGATCCAACAGAATGTGGACATTATCCAACAATATTGTTAATATCACATGCAAGTAAAATTCCACTGTAGATAATTTAAAAATGTTTGAAGCAGTACTTCAACAGGGAACTAGCAGAAATTCAAACTAAAGTCAGAAGAGGACATGGAATGAAGGATATCGCTGCTGATATCAGATGAATCTTGGCTGAGTGCAGTAAATAAAAGATATTTGTCTTTTATTAACTTTGCAAAAGCATTATATTGTGTGAATCATAACAAATTATAGATAACATTGCAAAGAATAGGAATTCTAGAACACATATTTGTGCTCATGTAGAACCTATACATAGAACAATGGTAGTTATTCTAATAGAATAAGTGGATACTGTGTGGTTTAAATTCAGGAAATGTGTGCATCAGGGTTGTATCCCTTAATCATATATATTAATATATATATATTCAATATGTATACTGAACAAACAATCTGAGAAGCTGTACTGTATGAAGAATAACATGGCATCTGGATTAGAGAAAGACTCATTAACAATCTGTGATGTGTAGATGACACAACCTTGCTTGCTGAAAGTGAGAGAACTTGAAGTATTTACTGATGGAAATCAAAGACTATAGCATTCAGTATGCATTATATCTCAATACAAAGAAAACAAAAGTCCTTACAACTGGACCAATAAACAATATTATGATAAACATAGAAAAAGCTGAAATTGTCAAGGATTTCATTTTACTTGGATCCACAATCAAATCCCATGAAAGCAGAAGTTAAGAAATAAAATGTCATATTGCACTGGAAAAAATTGCTGCAAAAGATCTCTTTAAATTGTTAAAAATAAGAGATATTACTTTGAGGACTAAAGTGCTCCTAACCTAAGCCATGCTTTTTTTTTTTTTTTTTTCCCCTCCAACCATCTCACATGTATACAAAAGCTGGACAATGAATAAGGAAAACCACAAAGAATTGATGCACTTGAATTATGGTGTTGGTGAAGAAAATTGAATATGTCATAGACTTCCAGAAGAATGAACAAATATATCTTGGAAGAATTACAGCCAGATTGTTCTCTAGAAGCCAGATGGTGAGACTTCATATCATGTACTTTGGACATATTATCAAAGGGACCAGTCCTTGAAGAAGAACATCATTCTTGATAAAGAAACTCAGTGAAAAAGAATACCCTCAAAAAGTTGGATTAACAGAGTGGCTGCGATAAGGTACTCAAACATAGCAATGGTTTTGAGAATGGCATAGGAGTGGACAGGGTTTCCTTCTGTATATAGGGTTACTATGTGTCAGAACCCACTTGATGGCATCTAACAACAACAACAACATTAGATTTAATTGCATGAAAGGCATTGGTGGCCTTGATAACGGTAGTTTTAGAAGAGGAAAAGAAATAAAAGCCAAATTATTGTGGGATAAGAATTGAGTGGGAGGTGAAGATAGAGAATGTTAATATAGACATCTCCATTTGAAATACTTGGCAGTAAACAGACTTTATAAAAACAACTTTTTGAAAGAGAAATAAGAAAGAAAATTAATAAACCTAACCAAATTTAAAAAGAAGAAAATCAGTAGGACTTAGTATAAGTAAAGTCAACAGCAACTAAGAAAATTTGATACCAAAATGAACACAGCCCAGAAAAAAATATACAGAACAAAGATTATCAACTACAAAATAATAATAATAAAAAACAGAAAAGAAGGATAGCAATAAATTCATACCTGTAAATATTACAATGAATGTAAATTGTTTAAATGCATCAATCAAGAGAAAGAGATTGGCAGAATGGATAAGAAAACAAGACTTATCAATTTGCTGTCTATAAGATAAACTACAAATGAAAGGCAGAAAAAAATACATATTTGTTTGATATATATACATATATCAAAAAAACAGCAGCATAAAAAGAGCAGGAGTGGCAATATTAATTTCTGATAATAACAGACTTCCAGGCAAAAACCAGAGTAAGATAGAAAAGACATTATACAATGCTTAAAGGGTTAATGCAGCAAGAATTCCTGACTATAATAAATATCTATGCACCCAATGAAAGAGCTCCAAAGTACATAAAATAAACATTAATTGAATTGAAAATAGAAACAGACGACTCTACAATAGTAGGAAAAGGTAACATATCACTTTCAAAGGGCAGACAAGTAGAGAGAAACCCAACAAAAATGCAGAAGATCTAAACAACAGAATCAAACAACTTGAGCTCATAGATATATACATAACACTCCACCCAACAAAAAACACAATATACATTCTTCTCCACTGCACATGGACCATTCTCTATAATAGACCATATGTTAGGCCACAAAATAAGCTTGCATAAATTTTAAAACATCAAAATAATACAAATCATCCTATCATGACAACATTATAAAATTAAAAATCAATAATAGGAAGATCAGGGGAAAAAATCCAATACATGGAAACTGAAATACACCCTGTTTAAAAACTATTGGGTAGTAGAA
>NW_006921597.1:23582329-23587775 GCF_000298275.1 Orycteropus afer afer | reverse complement strand
TATATATATATATATATATATATATATATATATATCCCCAGAATCAAACAAGAATGAAAACACAACATGCTAAAACCTTCAGGACACTGCAAAAGAAGTACTCAGAAGTAAATTTATAGCAATCAACACACACAATGAAAAAGAAGAAAGAATCAAAGCCAACACTTTAACCCAACAATTCCAACAATTAGAAAAAGTGTAGCAAAATAAGCTATAGTCACCACATAAAAGAAATAATAATAAAGGTTTGAGCAGAAATACATGAAACAGAAAAACAATAGTAAGAATAAACAAGACTAGAAGTTGGTTCTTTGAAAAAATTAATAAAACTGACAAAACACTGGTTAATTAAGGGAAATGGAGAGAAAGAACAAATCATACCAATAAGAAATGTATGGGTAACATCAAAACAGAACCAATTGAAATACTGAGCATAATACCAATACCATGAAGAACTGTACTCCAATGAATTTGAAAATCTAGAAAAAATGGACAAGTTCCTAGAAACACACTACCTACCTAAATTAACACAAATTGAAGTAGAAAATTTGAACAGGTCCATAATAAAAGAAGAAATTGAACGGGTTATTAAAAAAATCCCCAACCAAAGAGAGTTCCAGCCTAGATGGCTTCACTGGAAAGTTCCACCAAATATTCAGAGAAGGGCTGATACCAATTCTGCTCAAACTATTCCAGAACAGGATGGAATTCTTTTTATGAGCCAAGCATAACCTTGATACCAAAGCCTGGCAAAAACACTACAAAAAAAGAAAATTATAGACCAATACCCTTTATGAACATATATGCAGAAATGCTCAATAAAATCCTAGCCAATAAAATCCTACACCATATCAAGAAAATAATACATCACAACCAAGTCATATTCATACCAGGTATGCAAGAGTGATTCAACATTAGAAAAATTATTTAAATAATTCGCTATATAAATAAAATAAAGGAAAAGAAAACCACATGATCAATCAATCAATGCAGAAAAGGCTTTTGATCAAATCTAACACTCATACCTGAAGGAAAATAAATAAATAAATAAACTCAGCAAAATAAGAAGAGGAAGGAAAATTTCTCAACATAATTAAGGGCATATACATAAAACCAACAGAAAATATTATTCTCAATGAAGAGATACAGAAAGCATTCCCCTTGTTAATAGGAATCAGACTAGGGTGCTGTCACCACTCCTATATACTATTGCTTTGGAAGTCTTAGCCAAGGGAATAAGTCATTAAAGGGAATTAAAAGACATCTACATTGATAAGGAAGAAGTAAAGTGATTTCTCTTTGCAAATGATACGATCTTATCCATCAAAAATCCCAGAAAGTCAGTAAGAAAATATGGAACTAATTGAAAGATTCAGCAAAGTGGCAAGGTACAAGATCAACATATAAAAATCTGTCAGATTCCCCTACACCAACAAAAAAAGAACTCTGTAAAGGAAATAAGGAAAACAATACCATTTACAATTACTACCAAAATACTTAGGAATAAACCTAACCAGAGATAAAAATGACTTATACGAATAAAACTATAAAACACTATTTCAAGAAACCAAGGCAGATCTACATAAATGAAAAAAAAAAAAAAACACATATCAAGCTCATGGATAGGAAGACTGGGAAAATGTCAATACTACCCAAAGTGATCTATAGGTATGATGCAATCCTAATTCAAATTCCATCAACATTCCTTAAAGAAAAAGCAAAACTGATCACCAACTGTATATGGAAAGGAAAGTGATCTTGGATAAGCAAAGTACTAGTGAAAAGGAAGAACAAAGTAGAGGTCCTCACACTCCCTTATCTCAAAACCTACCATTATACAGTCCACAAATGATTGTCAAAAGAGATTGGTATTGGTGCAATGACAGACACGTAGACCAATGAAACAGAATTAAGAACTCAGAAATAAATTCATCCTCCTATTGACAGTTGATCTTCAACAAAGGGCTGAAATCTGTTAAGTTGGAAGAAACTGCCTCTTTAACAAATGGTACTAGCAAAACTGATTATGTATTTTCAGAAAAATGAAACAAGATCCATGTTGTTGTTGTTGTTATGTGCCGTCGAGTCGGCCCCGACTCATAGCACATACCATATATAAAAAATAATTCAAGGCAAATCAAAGACTTAAATGTAAAACCTAAAGCTCTAAAAATCATCAAAAAAACATGGCAAACGTGTTGTTCTTGTTGTTAGGTGCCATCAAGTGGTCTCTAACTCATAGTGACCCTATGTACAGCAGAATGAAACACTACTGGTCCTGAGATAGCCTCAAGATCCTTGTTACACCTGAGCCCATGGTTGCAGCCACTGTGTCAACCCATCTCATTGAGGGGCTTCCCTTTTTCTTTGACCCTCCACTTTACCGAGCATGATATCCTTCTCCAGGGAATGGTTCTTTCTGACAACATGACCAAAGTAGGTGAAATGAAGTCTGGCCATTCTCCATTGCAAGGAGCATTCCAGCTGCATTTCTTCCAGAACAGATTTGTTAGTCCTTTAAGCAGTACATGGTATTCTTAGCATTCTTCTCCAACACCACAACTCAAAAGCATCCACTCTTCTTTGGTCTTCCTTATTCATTGTCCAGCTCTCACATGCATAAGAGGTGATTGAAAATACCATGGTTTGGGTTAGGCAATCTCAGGGGATCTAATTTATAACATAAATAGACAGGATTAATAATTTAAAAAAATGCACAACCAGAAGAAAACAACCTAGATGACTGGTACCTTCTGCAAATTAGACACTTAGTGTATCAAAAGACTTCTGCAGAAGAGTAAAAGAAAACCTACAAATTGGGAAAAAAATTATTTGTCATGACATATGTTGCAAGAGACCAATCACTAAATTTATAGAAAACTTCAACACCTCAACAAGAAAAGAACAAATAATCCAATTCAAAATGAACACAGGACACAAACAGACACTTCACCAAAGAATAATTTCAAGCTTAGCCAACAAACACATAAGAAATGCTCATTATCATTATTCATTAGAGAGATGTGAATAAAAACAACTATGACATCTCACCCTAACAATAATAACAAAGTTCAATAAAACAGAAAACAACAAATGCTGGTGAAGGAATAGAGAAATTGGAACTCTCATATAGAGAATTATAGTGGAATTATAAAATAGTACAACCACTGTGGAAAACAGTATGATGTTTCCTTAAGTTCTGAGGAATAGAACTACAATGTGATCCAGCAATTCCAGTATTAGATATACATCCTACAGAAATAAGAACCATGACACGAATAGATTTATGCACTTGTTCATCATGGCATTATTCATAATAGCAAAGACACTGAGATAACCTTAATGATCATCAACATCAATGGATGAATGGATAAACAAACTGTGGTACATGTACACAGTGGAACACTATGCATCATTAAACAATAATGAAAAATTGGCAAAAACCCTTATAACATGGACGAAGCTGGAGGACATTATGCTGAGTGAGATAAGTCAATTACAAATAGACAAATGCTGTGTAAGTCCACTATTATAAAAACTCAAGGAAAGGTTTACACACAGAAGGAAATACTGTTTCATTATTACCAGGGATGGGAGAGGAGAGGAGAGAAATCATTAAGTAGGTAATAAAAACCAAAATAGACCTATGTTAATTTGGGCAACAGCTAAGGGAGTCAAACTTGTCTGCCAGTTTGTCCTACTGTGGTGGCTTGCATGTTGCTATGAGGCTGGAGGCTGTGCCACTGGTGTTTCAAATGTCAGCTGGGTTGCACATGGTGCACAGTTTTCATTGGAGCTTTCAGATTGAGACAGACTCAGAAGGAAGAGGTAATCCACTTCTCAAAAAATTGGCCAGAGAAAACTTTGTGAATAGCAAAGAAACACTGTCAGATACATTACTGGACAACTTTGTGAATAGCCCTGCAACATCTGATATTGTGCCAGAATATGAGCCCCTTAGGTCGGAAGGCACTAAAAATATGACTGGGAAAGAGCTGCCTCAGCAGAGTAGAACCAATCTTAATGATATGGATAAAATAAAGTTTTGGGGACCTCCATTTGCTAACATGGAACAACTCAAATTGAGAAGAAACAGCTGTGAACATCCACTCATTGTCGGAACACGGAATGTATGAAGTACGTATCCAGGAAAATTGAAAGTTGTCAAAAAGAAATGAAACACATAAAGATTGATATCCTAGGCACTGGTGAGCTGAAATGGACCAGTTTTGGCTATTTTGAATCAGACAACCATATGATCTATCATTCTAGGAATGACAAATTGAAGAGGAATGGCATGGCATTCATCATCACAAAGGATGTTTCAGGATCTGCCCTGAATACAATGCTGTCAGTGATAGGATAACATCCATACACCCACAAGGAAGACAAGTTACTAGTACTGTTATTCACATTTATGCACCAACCACAAAAGTCAAAGATGAGGAAATCAAAGATTTTTATCACATTCTGTAGTCTGAAATTGACCAAACACAAAATCAAGGTGTGTTAATTATCACTGCTGACTGGAATGCAAAAGTTGGAAACAAAGAAGAATCGCCAGTAGTTGGAAAATTTGGCCTTGGTGATAGAAATGATGCTGGAGATATCATGATAGAATTTTCTAAGACTAACAATTCATTCATTGTAGATAGCTTTTTTCAATGATACAAATGGTGGCTATATACATGGACTTCACCAGATGAGGTATACAGGAATTAGATTGACTACGTCTGTGGCAAGAGACAATGGAAAAGTTCAATATCTTCAACCAAAACAAGGTCAGGAGCTGATTGTGGAACAGACCATCAACTGCTTATATGCAAGTTCAAGTTGAAGTTGAAGACAATTAAAATAAGTCCATGAGAGCCAAAATATGACCTTGAACATATCTCTCCTGGATTTAGAGACCATCTAAAGAATAGATTTGATGTATTTAACACCAGTGACCGAAAACCAGAGGAATTGTGAGATGATATCAAGAATATCATCTATGAAGAAAGCAAAAGGTCATTAAAAAGACAGGAAAGGAAGAAAACAACATTTACACTGTAGAACAGTCAGGGGGCAAAGTTATGAAAATTTCTTAGCCATGATAAAATATCTTGAGGTAATAAGTCACTGAGCTTGGGGGTTTAGGACCACCATGTCTGAGAACAGGTAACTCAATTGTCGTAAGATAGTTCACAAAGACAAAGCTCTACATCCTACTGTAATGAGTAGTGACTGGAGTCTTAAGAGCTAATGAGTGACCATCTTAGGTGCAACTATTGGTCTATCTCTATTCGAAGCAAATAAGAGTGTAGAAAATCAATGACATAAGGAAACAAATAGGACAAAGGACTAATAGACCATGTGAACCTCATCCTCCTGGATCCTGAGACCAGAAAAATTAGGTGGTACCTACCTACCACTACCAACCTCTCTGAAAAATATCACAATAGAA
>NW_006921597.1:23580366-23581517 GCF_000298275.1 Orycteropus afer afer | reverse complement strand
CCAGAGGTAAGAGTCAGCACTCTATACAGGCTTTGGTCAAAAAAAGCATAAAGAAGAGCTGAAAATTCAGGAGAAAAATTTGGTGAAATATTACATTAAAAAAAATAAATAAATAAAGAGAGAGAGAAAGTGAGCTGAAGCTGGGGTCTGAAAATGAAACAGAAAAAAGCAAGCCAAAGAATGGGGTAGAACAATAATAGAAACCAAAGGGAAGATGAGTTTAAAAAGAAGAGATTTCACAAACAACATGTAGAAATTCTTCATTAGTGCTATTTGCAATCACTACCACACAAGGATTATTTATTTGTTACTTTTACTATTTAAAAGACTTTCTTTTTTCCATGTTTTTAAAATGTAGAAGTCACACCCTTCTGCTGTCTTATCCAGTGTGAATTTTGAAATAATAATAATAATAATAATTTTCAGGAAAAAACAAAAGACAAGCAATAGTGAAAAGTAAAATATTATTGAAAATCTGCCCAGCTGTAAATAAAAATCATTAACTTTGTTGTTGTTAGATGCCATCAAGTCTACTCTGACTCATAGCAACCCAATGTACAACTGAATGACACACTGTCCAGTCACCATCCTCACAATTGTTGTCGTGCTCAAGACCATCATTGTAGTCACTGTGTCAATCCAACTTATTGCAGGTCTTCCCCTTTTTCGCTGCCTCTTCTTTTTGCCAAGCATGATAACCTTCTCCAGGAATTTGTTTCTTCTGATAACATGATCAAAATATTAGAGATGAAGTTTTACTATTCTCACTTCTTACAAGCATTCTGGTACACTTCTTCCAAGAAAGATTTGTTTATTCTTCTGTCACTCCATGGTATTTTCAATATTCTTCCCCCAAACTGCATTTTCAATGCATCAATTAGTCAGTCTTCCTTAATCATTATGGTAGTTAGGATTGGGTGTCAACTTGCCTGGGCCATGACTTTGGGTGGCTTGCCAGCTGGATGTAGTTATTCCCTGTGATGAGATAGGATATGGTATAATCAACTCCATTGTGGAATACGCAACTAAGTATTTACCTTTGAGGTGTAGCCTACCTCCAGTATATAAGGATAAGGTTTGAGAAAAGTCTATAGCTTTTGGTACATTTTGGATCCTGCATTTGACTGAGTCTTCATCTCCAGTTCCTGGAT
>NW_006921597.1:23552534-23577885 GCF_000298275.1 Orycteropus afer afer | reverse complement strand
GCTGAAGATATTGAGATTTTCCACTGCCTCTTGCCACAGATGTAGTCAATCTGATTCCTGTGTGTTCCATCTGGTGAAGTCCACGTGTAGAGCCATCATTTGTGTTGTTGAAAAATGGTGTTTGCAATGAACAAGTCGTTGGTCTTGCAAAACTCTACCATGTGAGTTCCAGCATTATTTCTGTCACCAATGCCAAATTTTCCAACTACTGGTAATTCTTCTTTGTTTCCAACTTTTGCATTCCAGTTACCAGTGATAATTAACACATCCTGATTGCATGTTCGGTCAATTTCAGACTGTAGAAGTTGATAAAAATCTTCAATTTCCTCATCTTTGGCTTTGGCGATTGGGACATAAATTTGAATAATAATCATATTAATGGGGCTTCCTTGTAGGTGTATGGATATTATCCTATCACTGACAGGATTGTACTTCAGGACAGTTCTTGAAACATCCTTTGTGATGATGAATGCCATGCCATTCCTCTTCAAACTGTCATTCCCAGCATAGTAGATCACATGGTTGTCTGATTCAAAATGGCCAAAACCAGTCCATTTCAGCTCACTAGTGTTGAGGATATCTATCTTTATGCGTTCCATTTCATTTTTGACAACTTCCAATTTTCCTAGATTCATACTTCATACATTCCATGTTCTGATGTTTAATGGATGCCTGCAGCTGTTTCTCTTCAATTTGAGTGGTGCCACATCAGCACATGGAAGTCTCAAAAGCTTAACCTTATCCATAGGAGTAAGGCTGGGTTTACTCAGATGTTGCAGCTCTTTCCCAGTCCTATTTTGACAGCCTTTTAACCTAAACGGACTGTTCCTAATGTTGCGCAGTAATGTACCAAACAGTGTTTCTTTGCTATTCATAAGGTTTTCCCTGGCTAAATCATTGAGAAGTGGATGGCCTCTTCCTTCTTCCTAGTCTGTCTCAGTCTGTAAGCTGGGCTGCTACCTGTGCACCATGTACATCTCGCTGGGTTTGAAACACCAGCGGCTCATGAGCATAATTCCCATTTTTCATAATGTTATCCATAATTTGTTATGACCCACACAGCTGAATGCTTTTGCATAGGCAATAAAACAGGTAATCATCTTTCTGGTATTCTTTGCTTTCAGACAAATCCATCTGACATTAGCAATGATATTCTTTTTTGAAACCAGCTTGAATTTCTGGTAGTTCCATGTCTATATACTGTTGCAACCACTTTTGAATTATTTTCAGCAATATTTTACTTGTGTGTGATATTTATGATGTTTGATAATTCTTACATGCTGTTGTATTACCTTTCTTTGGAATTGGCTCAAATATCTACCTCTTCTAGTTAATTGGCCAGGTACTATCTTTCTCCCAGATTACTTGGCATAAATGAGTAACTATGTCCAGCACTGAGTCCATTTGTTGAAAAATTTCAATAGGTATTCCATCAATTCCTGGAACCTTGTTTTTTGCCAGTTCCTTCAGTGAAGCTTGGACTTCTTCCTTCAACATCATTGGATCTTGATCACATGTGACTTCCTGAAATGATTGAATGGTGACAAATTCTTTTTGGTACAATGATTCTATGTATTCCTTCCATCTTCTTTTGATGTATCCTGCATCATTCAATATTTTGCCCATAGAATCCTTCAATATTGCAACTCGAGGCTTGTATTTTTTCTTTAGATTATTCAGGTTGTTCTTCCCTTTTTGTTTTCTAACTCCATGTCTTTACTCATTTCATTATAATAATTAACTTTGTCTTCTCAAGCTGCTTTTTTAAAATCTTCTGGAAAGCTCTTTTATCTTGTCATCTCTTCCATTTGCTTTAGCTACTCTCCACTCAAGAGCAAGTTTCATAGTCTCTTCTGACATCCATTTTGGTCTTGTCTTTCCCTGTCTTTTTTGACTTTTACCTTTCTTTATGTATGTTGTTCTGCATGTCATCCCACAACTAATATTGTCTTTGATAATTGGTGTCCAATGCATCAAATCATTGAATTTAGGTAATATTAATTTTGGCCAGATACTTATGACTGTATATAGATGAAAAATTATGAGTATGTATTGAACTAGAGAAAGAAGCTAGAGAACTTCTTAGCTAAAGAGATTTGTATACCTAGTTTCTTAGGCAGATAGATATATATATATAAAAAGGCTTGAAATAATAATGTCTGAAGAATAGAATCACATCATCCAAGCTATTTTAATACATATATGAAGACAAGTTGAAATAAAATTCTAGAATTCACTTTAATTACTAAAATAATTCACTCATTTTAATAAAAACATAATACAAATTTAAAAGCCTGTATTTTTAAGAACACATTTCAAACTCAGAGAAATCTATTGACTGTATATCTTGAAAGTTGAATACATTAGTCTTGGACTTTTTCCAATGTTTTCCCCATACTTTCCATTATTGTTTTCCAGTTTAATTTTGTATTATCTACTTTAAAGAATTTATATACTGTTCTTTAGTTATAATCCCTACACTTTTTCAAGTTTATATCATAATTGAGTCAAAGGTCACTTTTTTTTTTTTAACCTTGTTTCTCTGTTCCTCAGCTTCCTTTTGATTCATCTTCTGGTTGGTAAAATCAACCGGTAGTTTTTTTTATTTGTTTTGTGTTATTTTATCTTTCATTTCATTGTTATTGTATTACCTAAGTTATTTCATACAGAAAAAAAAAAAAAAAAGAAGATGAAGAAGAAGAAAGAAACCTCACAGCCATCAAGTCAATTCTAAAAGGTAACTGAGCTGGATATAAAATTTTGGAGCAAAATTTCTTGCTTCAAAACTTTCAATACTCTATATATGTTCTTCTGGTCTTGAATGTTGAGGCCAACCTGATTTTTACCTATTTTTTCTTCCAGGTTGTTTATATGATTCTTTTCTTGACCTTGAAATTCCATGGTTTCATCATGCTCAACATTAATATTTCTGTATCATTCTTTTCCTAGGACCAAAAATCCCTTTGCTATAAATAAAATTCCTTCTTTTGAAATGTTTAACATATATATATATTTAATTTGATCTTTTCTTCAGGGACCCTATTGCTTTCAAATTAGAAAACAACAATAAGAAGATCAATGGAAAAAGAGCAAACACATGGAAACTGGATAACACCCTCCTTAATAGCTGCTGGGTGAATAAAGAAATAAAAACTGAAATTACAAAATTCATTGAATCAAACAAAAATGAAAACACAAGATACCAAAATCATTGGGACACAGCAAAAGTAGTGGCCAGAAGGCAATTTAGAGCTATAAATGTACACAGTAAAATAGAAGAAAGAGCCAAAATCAACACTTTAGCCCAACATGTACAAAAATGAGAAAAAGAGTAGCAAAAAAATAGTCTATAGTCAACAGAAGAAAAGAAATGATAAAGATTCAAGCAGAAATAAATGAAAAGAAAATAAAAAGACAGTATAAAAAATCAACAAGTCTAGATGTTGATTCTTTGTGAAGATTAATAAAATTGATAAACCACTGGCAAAAATAACAATGGAAAAGGAAAAGATGCAATAGACACCAACAACATATCAAATAAATAAATAAATAAACAAATAAACAAACATACATACATATGATGACCAAGTGGGATTCATACAAAATTTGCAAGGATGGTTCAACATTAGGAAAACTATCATTGTAATCCATCACATAAGTAAAATAAAGGAGAAGAATCACATGATCATATCAATAGATACAGAAAAGGTATTTGATAATATTCAATACCCATTCCTCATAAAACCCTTCAGAATAATAGGAATAGAAGGGAAATTCTTCAACAAGATAAATGGCATATATGCAAAACTAACAGCCAACATTATTCTCAATGAAGAGAGATTCAAAGCATTCCCCCTCAGGAACAGGAACTAGACAAGGATCTTCTTTCTAAACTCCTGTCCAACATTGTGTTGGAAGTCCTAGCCAGGACAATAAGGGACATCAAAGACATCCAAATTGATAAGGAAGAGGTAAAACTATCCCTATTTGCAGATGAAATGATCCTACACATAGAAAACCCAAGAGACTCAGCAAGAAAACTATTGAAACCCTTAGTATAGTGTCAGGATACAAGATCAACATACAAAAATCAGTTGGATTTCTCTACAACAGCAAAGAGATCTCTGAAGAGGGAATAAAGAAATTAATACTATTTACAACAGCAAATACAAATCAATACCAAAAAAAGTCAAATACTTGGGAATAAGTCATACCAGAGAAAATAAAGACCAGTGCAAACAAAACTATAAAAGACTACTTCAAGAAACCATAAGAGATCTACATAAATGAAAGAACATGCCATGTTCATGGATAGGAAGATTGAACATTGTGAAAATCTCAGTTCTACCCAAAGCAATCTATACATTCAATACAATCTCAATTTAGATCCCATCAGCATTTTTTAAGGATATGGGAAAAGCAATCACTAACTTATATGGAAAGGAAAGGACCTCAGATAAGCAAAGCACTATTGAAGAAGAAGAACAAAGTAGGAGGTCTCAAGCTCCCAGTTCTTAAAACCTATCATGCAGCCACAGTGGTCAAAACTGCCTGGCATTGGTATAATGATAGACATATAGACCAATGGAACAGAATTGAGAACCCAGAAATAGATCTATCAACCTATGGTCAGCTGATCTTTGAGAAAGGGCCAAAATCCATTAACTGGGGAAGAGATTGTCTGTATAAAAAATGGTGCTGGCAAAACTGGATATTCATTTGCAGAAAAATAAAACAAGATCTGTACCTCACACCATACACAGAAATGAACTCCAGATGGACCAAAGACTTAAATGTGAAACCTGAAAGTATAAACTTCCTCAAGGAAAAAATTGGGTCAAATTTAGGAGCCCAAAGGCTCTCTAGTGTAGTAGTGCCTAAGGCAGTTTACTGCTAAGCAGAAGGCTAGTGGTTCAAACCCACCAGCCACTCCTCAGAAGGAAGAATGGGCATTTTACTACTGTAAAGATATTGCCTTGGACACCCAAGAAGGGGTTGCTATGAGTCAGAAGCGACTTAACAGCAGTGAGTTTGGTTTTGCTTTGGTTAATGTATGGCATAAATAGACTATTAAGAATAACCCAAAATGCACAAAAGCAGAAGAGAAATTATATTAATGAGACCTTCTAAAAATTAAATTTTTATGTGCTTCCAAAGAATTCTCCAAAAGTGTCAAAAGAGCATCTACAGATTGTGAAAAAAAATATTCAGCAATGACATATCTGACAAGGGAATCATCCTTAGAATTTATAGAAAACTCCAACATCTCAACAACAAAAAGACAAATAATCCAATTTGAAAATGGGCAGAAGACGTGAATAGACACTTAACCAAAGAAAATATTCAGGTGGCCAGCAAACATGAAGAAATACTCACGATCAGTAGTCATTAAAAAAAAAAAAAAAAAAAAAAAAAATGAAACCCACTGCTGTATCACTACAGAAGTAGATTGCCCAACCTTCCTTCCAAAGAGTGGCTGGTGGGTTTGAACTGCCTTCTGGTTAGCAGTCAGATGCCTTAGACACTACGCCACCAGAGCTCTGTAAATCAAAACAACGAGTTACTATCTTGCTCCAGCACTAGTAACACACTTCAACAAGACAAAACATAACAAACACTGGTGAGGATGCAGAGAGCTTGGGACTCTTATATACAGCTGGTAAGACTGTAAAACAACTGTGGAAAGCAATATGGCGATTCTTTACAAGCCAGAATTAGAAATACCATTTGACCCAACTATTCCATTAGTAGGTATATATCCTAATGAAGTGAGAGCTGATCACAGCACTATTTACAATAGCAAAAAGATGAAAACAACCTAGGTGCCCATCAACAGAACAATGGATAAACAAACTATGGTACATACAAACAGTAGAATACTATGCGACCCTAAAGAATAACATAGAATTGGCAAAACACTGCATAATGTGGATGAACTTGGAGGACATTATGCTGAGTGAAATAACTCAATCACAGAAGGACGAATATTGTATAGTCCATTATTGTAAAAAGTCAAGGAAAGGTTTACATATGGAAGGAAATTTTCTCTGTTGGTTACCAGGGGGTGGGGAGGGGAAGAGAGAGAACACTGTTACATAGGTAGAGCAAGTATTGATCTGGGTGAAGAGAAGGCAATGTACCAAAGGTGAGTGATCAACATGGAGGCATTGAGGAAAAGAAAGACATAGAGAGGTGCATGGGAGATACAAACAACAAAGATGAAACTTTTTGCACATACAGTACTGCATTGTCAGTGAAGGCAAACATTGATCTATGGGTGGATAGATGGATACACAGGCTGAACTATTAGGTATGTCTATGCAGGAGGAAGTGTGCCCATGATCATATATAAGGTCGGCAGGCAATGTTTCTACAAGTTTATTGCTATGTTTTGTAAGAATTCCCAGGTATATAGTAGAGCTGACAAGGGAAATGGTTGTAGTCACTTCTTGGCCACAGCCAACTACCCAGAGAGAGAGAATAGTTGAACCTGTGGGATGGGGACCATAGTCCCAGGGGAGGTCAAACTCAATTGATGTAACATACTACACAAAAGCATTGTTCCACATCCTACTTTGGTGAGTCGCAACTGGGATCCTAGAAGCTTTCAAGCAGCCATCTAGATGCAATGATGGGTTTCTCCACATCCAGACTAAAAAAGAATGAAGAAAACCAGACACATGGAAACAACTAATGCAAGCAACTGGTGCACCATGTGATCCTCAGCCTCTACAATTATGAGACCAGAAGAACTAGATAGTGCTTGGCTACCACTGTCAACCACTGCCAGGGGAATCTATGTAGGAGATTATGGATTGAATGGGAGAACAATATGGAATAAAACTCAAAATCATAAAAAAAAAATTAAAAGGGACTAGTTTTGCTGGTCTGATAGAGCCTGGTGGATCCCCTGAGACCATGGCCCCTAGCTTCGCTTCAGGTCAGGAACTGAACCTACTCCTGTGGCTCCAGCCAAACAAAAGTTAGGTGTATGAGCTGAGAATTTGCATTAGGTGGATACACTCTTTGGATAGATCAATCATGGGAGAATAGAAGGGCTGTGTATACACAGAGTGACAGCTGGGGGGGGCAGGAGTGCATGGGAGGAAAGACACAGGGAGAAGGTAACTACAGGGAGAAAGCAGGAGGGGAGCTGTTGCATTGTGAGAAATTTCAGTCAATGTTATGAGACAAAGTGTATGTGAGCTGCTGTATAGAAAGTGAATTTGTTCTGTAAACTTTCACCCAAATCACAATAAAAATTTAAAAAAAAACCTTTCAACATTCTATATATGTTTTCTGGTCTTGAATGTTGAGGCCAACCTGATTTTTACTTATTTTTTTTTCTATCTTGTTTATATGATTCTTTTTTTGATTCAGCAGTTTCATCACATTCAACATTAATATTTGTGTATCATTCTTTTCCTAGCACCAAAAATCCCTTCCTTCTTTTGAATTTTTTTAAACATATTTATTTATTTATTTTTCATTTGTTCTTTTCTTCAAGAACCCTATTGCCTTCAAATTTGAAATCAACAATAAGATTAATGGCAAAAGACCGAACACATGGAAACTGGATAACACCCTCTTTAATAGCTACTGGGTGAAAGAAGAAATAAAAATCAAAATTAAAAAATTCATTGAATCAAACAAGAATGAAAACACAAGACAAAAAATCTTTGGGACACAGCAAAAGCAGTAGCCAGAGGGCAATTTATAGCAATAAATGTACACATTAAAATAGAAGAAAGAGCCAAAATCAACACTTTAGCCCAACATCTACAAAAATGAGAAAGAGTAGCCAAAAATAGTCTACAGTCACCAGAAAAAAGAAATGATAAAGATCTAAGCATAAATAAATGAAACAGAAATAAGAAAGACAGTAGAAAAAATCAACAAGACTAGATGTTTGATCATTGAAAAGATTAATAAAATTGATAAACCACTGGCAAACTTAACAATGGAAGAGAAACAGATGCAATATAAAAAAAAGTGTGTGTGTGTGTGTGTGTGTATATATATACGTATGTATATATGTATATGTATATACATATGTATGTATATGTGTGTGTGTGTGTGTGTGTATGTATGTATATATATTTGGTGGTGTTGTTATGTGCTGTCGAGTCAGACCCGACTTATAGTGACCGCTCCTTGGGTTTCTGAGGTAGTATCACTATGGAAGTAGATTGCCCAACCTTCCTTCGGAGGAGTGGTTGGTGGATTTGAACCTCCAGCCTTCAGGTTAGCAGTCAAGTACCTTAGGCACTATGTTACCAGAGCTTCCATATATATTATGTGTGTGTGTGTGTGTATCACGACCAAATGGGATTCATATGAAGTATGCAAGGATGGTTCAACATTAGGAAAACAATCAACATATTCCATCATATAAGTAAAATAAAATAAAGGAGAAGAACCACATGATTATATCAATAGATGCAGAAAAGACATTTGATAAAACTCAACACCCAATCCTGATAAAAGCTTTCAGAAAAATAAGAATAGAAGGGAAAATCTCAACATAATAAAGGGAATATATGCAAAACTAACAGCCAACATTATTGTCAATGAAGAGAGATGCAAAGCAGTCCTCTTGGGAACAGGAACTAGACAATGATTCTCTATCTCCACTTCTCTCCAACATTGTTTTGGAGGTCCTAGCCAGGGCAATAAGGCAAGAAAGGAAAACCAAAGACATCCAAATTGGTAAAGAAGAATTAAAACTATCCCTATTTGCAGATGATATGATCCTATACATAGAAAACCCAGAAGACTTTGCAAGAAAACTAATTAAAACACTTAGCATAGTGGCAAGATAAAAGATCAACACACAAAATCAATTGGATTCCTCTACAAAAGTAAAGAGATTTCTAGAAAAGGGAATAAGTAAATTCATACCATTTACAATAGCTAACAAAAAGATTAAATACTTGGGAATAAGTCTTACCAGGGACACTAAAAAAAAAACCAAATGTACTGTTGTCAAGTTGGATCCATAGCTATCCTTCCTTGGGTTTCTAAAGCAGTGTCACTATGGAAGCAGATTGCCCAACCTTCTTTCCGAGAAGTGGCTAAAGACCTATAAAAAGAAAACTACAAAACAGTACTTCAAGAAACTGTAGGAGACCTACACAAATGGAAGGACATACCATGCTGATGGATAAAAAGACTGAACACTGTTAAAATGTCAATATTACCCAAAGAAATCTGTACATTCAATACAATCTTGATTGAGACTCCATTAACATTCATTAAGGAGATAGAAAAACCTGTCACTAATTTTACAGGAAAATGAGAGACCTCAGATAAACAAAGTACTACAGAAGAAGAAGAAAAAAATAGGAGGTCCCATCCTCCTTGATCTCAAAACCTGCTATACAGCCAGAGTAGTCAAAAGAACCTAATATTGGTACAATTACAGACATGTACACCAGTGGAACAAAATTGCAAACCCAGAAATAGATCCATCCACCTATGGCAGCTAATCTTTGGCAAAGAGCCAAAATATATTAACTGGGATGAGATAGTCTCTTTAACAAACATGATGGCAAAACAGGATATTCATTTGGGGACAAATAAAATAAGATGCATACCTCACACCATACACAAAAACAAACTCCAGATGGATCAAATATTTAAATGTAAAACATGAAACTATAAAGTTCCTAAAAGAAAAAAACAGAGGTAAATTTAAGGGCCCTAATTTGTGTCATAAATAAACTACTAATCATAACCTAAAATGCACAAACAGCAGAAGATAAACTAGATGATTGGGACCTCCTAAAAATTAAATTCTTATGTGCATCAAAAGACTTCTCCAAAAGAGTAAAAAGATCCTACAGATTGGAAAAAATATATACATTAGGCAACAGCATATCTGACAAAGGACTTGTCTCTAAAATTTATAGAAAAATCCAACACTTCAACATCAAAAAAAACAAACAACCCAATTTAAAAATGGGCAGAAGATGTGGACAGACACTTCACCAAAGAAGATATTCAACTGGCTAACAAACACATCAAGAAATGTTCGTGATCATTAGCCATTAGAGAGCTGCAATCAAATCAACAATGAGATATCAGCTCATCACACCAGTAATAGTAAAATTCAACAAGACAAAAAATAAAAATGTTGGCAAGAATATGGAGAGAACTGTACTTTCATATACTGCTGGTAAGACTGTAAAATGATACAACCACTGTGGAAAATGGTATGGCAATTCCTTAAAAAGTTGGAAATAGAAATACTATTTGATCCAGTAAATTCCATTGCTAGGTATATATCCTAAAGATCTAAGAGCAATGACAGGAATAGATACATGTGCACCCATGTTCATCACAGCACTATTCACAATAGCAAAGAGATGGAAACAACCTAAGTGCCCATCAACCAAGGAATGGATAAACAAACTGTGGTGTATACACACAATGGGATACTATTCAACACTAAAGAATAATATAGAATCCTCAAAACATCTCATAACTTGGATGAACTTGGAGGATATTATGCTGAATGAATTAAGTCAATCACAGAAGGACAAATATTGTACTAGTTCATATTATAAAAAGTCAACAGAAGGTTTACATATGGAAGAAAACTTTCTTCATTGGTTACCAGGGATGGGAAGGGAGGGGAGGGAAAATTGCTAGATAGGTATTGATTTGTGTGAGGGCAAAGGCAATATACCAAAAGTGAGTGTCCAACAAAACACTAAGGAAAAGGAAGACAAAGAGAGGTGCACAAAAGGTACAGAAAACAAAGACAAACACCTTTCCATACATAATATTGCATCACCAGTAATAACAAACATTATATCTATGAATGAATACATAGGTAGAGAGGTTAAATGATCAGGTATGTCTAGGCAAAAGAGAATATACTCATGACCATACATATGTTTGGCAGATGATATCTCTGCATATGTATTTGTTTGTGCTATAAGAAAGTCCGTATACTATAATGGAGCTGATGGGACAAAGTTATGATAACTTCTTAGCCACAGATAAACACCCTGAGGAGTGAGTCACTGGAACTACAGGCTCAGGAACATGGTCACAGGGATTACCAAGCTCAATTGGTGTAACATACTGCACAAAAACATTGTTCTACATCCTACTTTGGTGAGTAGTGACTGGGGTCTTAAAAGCTTGCAAGCAGCCATTTAAGATCCAACAGTTGGTCTCTTCTAGTGAAGACTGAAGAAGAATGAAAAAAACCAAAGACACATGGAAATAATTAGTCCAAGGGACTGGCAGACCATGTGAATCTCAGCCCACAAAAGTAGATGGACCTGGCTACCATGGTAAACCACTCGGGAAGACATCAAAATAGGAGATCCTGGATGAAGTGGGACAAAAAAAGGGAACAAAACTCAAATTATTAAAAAAAAAAAAGACAAGGTTCACTGGTTTGATAAAGACAGGTGAAATGCTCAAGACTATGACCCTTAGTGACCTTTCAGTCATGTAATTGAATTAACTCACGTGGCTTCCAGGCAAACAATAGACAGGTGAGTGTAGAAGTTTAACAGGTAGGTACACTCCTTAGAACAATCAACCATTGGAGACCAGAAGGGGAGATAGCTCACAGGGCAGGAATGCATAGGAAAGAAGGACACAGGGAAAGGGTAACTAGAGGGAGGAAGTGGAAAGAGAGTTTTTACATTATGGTGATTGCAGTCACTTCACAAAACAAAATGTGTATGCACTTCTGCTGAAAACAAATTTGCTCACAATAAAAGTAATTGAAATTAAATTTTAAAAAACTGAACCCTAAGAATACATAATTTAGATTTCCTTTGCATTCTCTATTCTCTTACCTGTGACATTTTTGTTTATTTTCTTATTCTTTTCCATTTCATGTTCTGTCCTTTCTCTCATTCTACGCACTATGTCTTTGTGCTCTCAGTCATTTTTATTATACTTTAAATTGCTTTGTAATATGGCTTCATTATCCATATATTTTGTCTCCTTCATTTCTTTACGGAGCACTATCAGTTTGCTTTTGGCTTTTTTCTGTTTTACACATTGTTGGGGGAGTGCTTGTATTTCTTTTTTGCTTCTTTGAGATTATAAATATTTATATATGTAAATTCTGTATTTCTTTAGGTAAGTGTTCTTATGATATTTGTTTTCTCAGCTAACATTTACTTATTTCTGTTTCCTCCTTTTCTGCACAGTTTATTTTTGGTTTATTTCTTAATTTTACTCCTTTGAATATGGCTATTGAAAATAATATACAGAGAGATTGGGGGAATAAGATATGTAGGTTCAGGGTCCAGACTGAAATTTATGGTTTCAAATGCCATCATGCCAAATCATTGATTTCCTTTGTCCTGAGTGTACGACTTCCCTTAGTGTTCAAGTAGTCAGTATGACTCACAACATGTCCTTTCATGTCAGATATTCTTGGGGATGACGCCTCCTCACCCTGCTTCGCCTCTGGCACTTGCCCTTGCATGGGAGGCAGATTGCAGTCAATAGTAATAGTGAGTGTCAGCTTGGTTTCTACTTTAGCCTCACCTCGCCTGTCATTCTATGCTATTAGACTTGTATTCTATAGGGATGCTCTGCACTTTTCTACAGCCACTATACCCCCTGGATCTTGTCATCTTTAATCAAAGAATCATTGAATATGCCTTTCTGGACTGTAACATTTACTTTTGGAAAAATCTATATCCATCAATGTTCAAGGAGGCATATGTCAGCTTTCAGCATTCTGGCTTATCTTGGTCCAGATTTCACAATATTTGGTAGGTATGCATCATTGTTGGTAGTTTGAGATCATAATCATTATCTTTTGTTTCATTTTAGCTGAAAGATTTTTTTCTTTCTTTCTAAAAAATGTCTTGCCATTGCTTTTGATGAATTTGAAAAGGAGAAAAAGTAAAATTCCCTCAACTCTGCCATCTTACATCTGAAGTACATGTACATTAATTAAAAAGCACCAGGACAATGTAGCACTTCAATAGCTATACAAAGAGATAATGCATTATTGTGATTCCTCAAAGAGCTTAAGAAGTTAAAAAAAAAAAAAAAATCCAGAAAAGGATGCTCTCCGTTATTTGAAATTGGAGGCTTTAGGATGAATACAGAGAAGTGAAGAGAGAGATTGCCGTGAAAGTAGAGAGGAAAAGTTACCCTGGCATCATTAAAAAGTAAGAAAATTTCAGATGGATTATATCTAAAGTGATACCTGTGAACATTGAAAGGCATGTACCCTTTCATCTATTTGGTTTTAAGTGTCTGTCTTAACACTATCTATTTCTTCTTACAAGGAGTTTTAAAAAAAAAAACTTTCTGCGTGAAAGATTGTATCCTTATAACCCATTTTCTCCCCCAGCCTGACCCTGCAGTGAAGTCAAAATGACAAATTCGTGACATCATAATATTTTTTTTTTCTCCAGGAACAAACTGTGAAGCCATTAACACAGGATGGTGACTTCACTGCAGGATCAAACAGAGCAGCTGGCTAGAGAGGAAAGAGGGAACATTCTTATTCAAACACCCATATATCTTCAATAATAACCAGGGAAATTCAGAAAATTACTGTCAAAGTAAATTGCATTTTGTATAAATGCCACCTCCTTTCAAGTTTGCCCCAGCATGATCATCCTTCTTTATTTAGTGGTGTTGCCCTTTTCTCCTTAGAGACCTTTAGCGAAGTCTCCTTTTATATTTCATGTATCATTAAAATGACTGAAATGAGCAGGAATGGGCCATGCCTGACATTTATTTTTAATTATTTACATAAATAAAGAAGTGTCCTTATTTTATACCTACTGAAAGGAGCTCTGGTAGCATAGTGGCTAAGGCACTTGACTGCTAACCGGAAGGCTGGCGGTTCAAACCCACCAGCCACTCCTCAGAAGGAAGGTTGGGCATTCCTACTTCCGTAGTGATACTGTCTCGGAAACCCAAGGAGGGGTCGCTATCAGTCGGGCCCGACTCGATGGCAAATAACAACAACAGCAGTTCTAAAATATTTTTTTACTAAGTAGATTTAGTGCTCATGTTACCATAAAGAACTAAGTATGTAATTCCTATTCAATAGCTAGTTCACCAGGCCAAACCTTGCATGCTTTGATCCAGAAGAAATCCTTTGAGGTAGGAATGATACCTCTGTAATTATTAATCACATCTGTAATCAGATCTACCCTACACATTGTGAGAGATAAAGTGTAATGCATGTTTTCTGCACTTAAGATATAAGGTTAATACTTACAGCAAGGGAGCTCTGGTAGCATAGTGCCTAAAGCACTTAGCTGCTAATCAAGAAGCTGGAAGTTCAAACCCACCAGCTACTCCTCAGAAGGAAGATGGGGCCATCTACTTCCGTAGTGATACTGCCTCGGAAACCCAAGGAGGGGTCGCTATGAGTCGGGTCCGACTTGGCGGTACATAACAAGAACAACAGCAACAACTTCCTGCAAACTTAACAGTAAAGCAAGATGAATAATGCCAAGTGAGCAATTGTTGTTATTAATTGCTGTCAAGTCAGTTTCAATTAACAGACGCCTTATGTGTAATAGAATGAAATGTCGCTCAGTCCTTCACCATCTTCATCACTAATGGTATGTCTGAGTCCACTGTTGAGGCTATTTTGTCAACTCATCTCACCCATTGAGGAGCACTTAGGTCATTTCCATATTTTTTGCTATTGGAATAATGATGCAATGAACATGGGTGTGCATTTTTCTATTTGTGTCATGGCTGTTATTTCAGTAGGATATATACCTACTAGTGGGATTGATGGATCATATGGTATTTCTATTTCCAAATTTTTAAGGAAGCACCATATCATTTTCTACATTTGCACCATTTTACAATCATACCAGCAGTTTACAAGTATTCCAGTTTCTCTGTAGCCTTACCAGCATTTATTATTTTTTGCTTTTTTTTAAAAAAAATTTTATTAATGCTCTTGTGAGATGGAATCCCACTATTGTTTTAATTTATATCTCTCTAATGGCTAATGATTTTGAGCATTTCTTCATGTGTTTTTTGGCTGCCTGAATGATTTCTATGGTGAAGTGTCTGTTCATGTCCCCTGTCCATTTTTTTAATTGGGTTGTAAAAACAGAATTTAAAGTCAGGACACTAAGAACAGATAATCATTTTAATGATTCTCAAATGAAAGTGAATTAAGAGATGCACACGAAGTATTTGAAAAGTATGACATATTTTAACTTATCTGGAACTCAGCATTTACAGAAAGAAATAAAGATAGGTTTGAAAAACTAACTTAGGGTCAAATTGTGGAAGACATTAAATTCTTCATTTTAGAATGGGTTCTCTCTTTTTATTACTAATTCAACAAATATATATATTTTTAATAAACCTGCTTTTTTCCAGACACACCTATTCATTGCCATTCAGTCAGATCTGACTCATAGCAATCCCTCCTTGGGTTTCCGAGGCAGTATCAGTATAGATGTAGATTTTCCAACTTTCCTTCTGAGGAGTGGCTGGTGGGTTTGAACCGCCAGCCTTCTGGTTAGCTATCAAATGCCTTAGGTACTATGCCACCAGAGCTCCTATTTTCTAGACAGTCATTTAATATTTGAAGATACAGAAATAAGTAAGATGGATATAGTCCCTACTCTTAAGAATCTTACATTGAGCAAAGAGAAGAAATTGATGACTGTGAGCAAGGACATATTTGATATTATTGATATTTTAGAAATATTCATTGGATACTCATAATTAGAAGAGATTTGTGGTATAGCAAGCTATATAGTGTGGCTTTTCTAGCCATGAGTCTTTGTAAACTCCATGGTGGAATTTGTCATGAGCAACTGAGTAGCTCCTGATTGCTAAAGTTATCCACCTGGGTTTTTTTGTTGGGTATAGTAGCACCAAATAATTTTCTGGGAAGTTCATTCTCTCTCTCAGGTGTATAGAATTGTGATGTTGGGATTGGTTAGTGGTCATTCTGCCAGGCTCAAAAGGAGCCTTCTAGAGGCAAAAGAAATCTCTCTGACTGCTACCTGATAAAGACATGTAGCTGGGAGAAATGTGCTCCTGAGAGACAATGCACTGCTGGGAGAGAGACTGAGAGATACACACTATTGGGAGAGAGACTGAGAGAGACTATCGGCTGAGAGACAGCAGGCTGAGAGACAGAGCATGTTCCTGAGCTTGAATTATAGCCTGGTGCTTCCCCAATAAGCCCCATAATCTTTGAGTTCTTTGTGACCACTGCAGCGAATTATTGAACCCAGCAGAGAGGTGGTGGGTGCTGCAGGAGGAAAAGTTGGTGTCAGGGTTGGTGAAAAGGGCCAAAGAGAGGTGGCATGTCTGGCCTATAGGGATAGGCCTTGAACTGCTGATAGTGATTCTGCCTTCCACTTATGGGGTTACAGGAGATCAGAAGATGTGGCTTTCCTGCTCCATTAGCAAAATTAAAGCAAATAGGAACTAGAGATGTGTTGTGCTCTGCTCTTGCTATGACACAAGATGATAGAAGGATATTCAGAAGAGAAGAAGTAGAACTAGGAAAAATGGTGTTGATCTGTGAATGGTTCCAAAGAAAACAATCATAAGAATTAAAGACTAATTAGAGGTGAAAATGTTAAAGTTAATGTTAAATGTAAAATGTTAAAGTTCAAACCTATTCTTATTTAAATGTGGTTGGACATTCAAGTGAAAATTCCAGTAGATAAATTCTATGGGAGGTACTTGATTTTCTTTTTTGAAAGTTATCATCTTAATAGTGATGGGTGAAGATGTAAGTGGATAACATTTTTGAAGGAGAGGTTAAGTGACAAGAGAAAGGGTGGAGAAAAGTATCTTTATTTTCTTCCTTCTAGAGAAGGAAGAAAATAAAGTAGAATAAGATACAGAAAAGAAGTAAGAATACATACTTCAAAACATAGTATTGTTATAAATGTCATGGGAAAAAATTTGTGATGGAGGAAGAAGTCAAATGTGTTAAATGTTCCAAAACATCAAGAAAAATGAGGATCAAGAAAAGACTGCTGAATTTGAGAAATAGAGAGCTCAACTGAAACCACTTCAGCAAGCAATCTCACTAGGGTGGTGAAAGAAAACATTCTATTTTAGGATATATAGGCAATAGATGGGCCCCACTCATTCAATAAGTTTGGCAATAAAAGATAGAAAGAATATTAAGTGTCTTGATTGTTGAGCATGTGAGTTAGTCTTTCATCTTTTCCAATCTAGATGTTAACTCCTTCCAAAAAGCCATTTCAGTAGTGCCTGCCTATAAATACCAGGGAAATTCAGTGAAAAAGTGTGTATGGCATAATGCAGGTCCATCATAATTATAAGAGAAGAATGCATTTTAATTATGTCAAGTAATTGCATTTTCTTTGTTCAATTGATCTGTTTTAATACTACTCAGAATTCGGAAAGCCCTTAGGGAAGAGGAACAATGCTTCAGAGAAAGAGTCATACTGAGAACCTCTGCCTGCTATGTACTGAAATGTTCCCATCGGTAAAGAATTCTAACAGGGTGTCTCCCACATCATACACAGATATATGGATAAACTCTTCTATAATCAGACATCTTTTCTTCTGGAAACTGACAGAAATCTACAGCTGTCAATTGCTAATAAGTGTAGTTTTCTCACATCCCAACCAGCTTTACAATGTGTTTTCCTTGTAAAATCCCAAGGGGAATAAAAGACATATAGCTGCAGCTGACTGCAGTAAAGCTGTCAAATATCTAAGCTTATTTGTCTCTCTGTCTTATGTTTGAATTAACACATATAGTTCTGAAGCATTTATGCCTGACAAGGTGATGTCAAGAAAACACCTCACCCTTATCATTCCTTTCAACCCATATTATCACAAGGTACATGCAGTCTGGCTTCTTTGTATTTCTTGATTAGATACTACCTATAGCATCACCTCTTGTGAAAAGCCTTTCTGTCATAATGATGGAGGATTAGAGATTCTGGAATCTCAAAAAGAAAAAGAAAACAAGTTAACAAAAATGGTCATCTGCGTTGAACTTAATTTGAACCCTTCTGAGAAACAGGGAATTTCTGGTAAGAAGAGTTCTGGGAAATTTTCAGCTGAGCAAGAACAGTCTTTGGAGTCATTTAAGAACATTTTTAAATAACCAAGCAGAAAAAGACAACAAATGATTAAGTAAGCCTAAACTAAAGTAGTTTACAGATTCACAAGTTTAGCAAACCAATCCAAACCAGAGCCTCACTTTTAAGTAGCCCACCTTCTGACAGCTAAGCAAATCTAAACCAACAACTTTAACTTCCCTTTTGGAAGCACCTGACTGTCTATATGCAAATACCCTGTTGTTATTGTTAGCTGCTGTTGAGTCAATTCCAACACATGGTGACCCCTTATGTTACAGAGTAGAACTGCTCCAAATGGTTCTATTAGTTATAATCTTAATAGAAGCAGATCACCTGTCCTTTTCTTCCAGTACTTCCCACTGTACAGCTGAGTTGGATCCAACCACTAAATTTTAGGTTACCTGCTATTTTGTTGTTAGGTGTCCTTCAGTCAACTTCACTCATAGCGACTCCATGTGGCCAAGTGGAACTGCCTCATAGGGTTTTCTAGGCTGTAATTATTATTGGAGCAAATCACCAGATCTTTTTCCTATAACGCCACTGGGTGGCTTAGATCCACCAACCTTTCAATTAACATCCAAGAACTTAATTATTGCACTACCAGGGCACCTTATGTTGGCAGTGGAGCACAAATCATTTGTGGCTGCTGGGGATGTTTACTGAAAGACCCTAAATGTACTATGTTTACAAACCAGCTAAAATTGCAATCTGAGAAGCTCTTCTGTTTGGAGAGACTCCCTGTTTGTGAACAGTTGTTCTTCAATAAACCTTATCTGTTCATGTTATTACTTAAGCTTACCTATGTTTCAATACAAAATTTAAGCAAATTCAAAGTCTCATAGAGAGGAACAAGCTGACTTTTGCTACTACTTTTTATGGATTTTCTATTGTAACAATGAAAAGCCCCAGAATGCTTGTCATTGCCAACGTAATTTTCTCTCATGTTCGATGGCTGTGACCGAAGGAATCCTTCTATAAGTAACACATTTTCCCCAAAGTTTTTACCTATTGGCCACAGATTTAAATTGCCTATACCAATGCCGAAAGAAAGTAATTGCTCACACTAGTTGGTAGTCTTTTAAGAAAAGAATTTACCATGTGTGTCTATAGTGCCATGAATTTTTCTTAAAAGTTGGAAGTGTCCACATGATATTTTTCAAATAAAATATTTCTCCTATAGTTCAAATTCAATCATGAAATAATAATACCCTGCAGAAAATATATGAAAGGAAAAAGTCATTTTTGAGAAGTAAGTTTAACTCAATGCAATTCTGGTTAAAAGTTTCCATATCATCAGTGGAAGGCCAGTCGCTACATGAAATGGAGAAATCAAGCTGACAGCACTCACAGATTACTATGAGTTGAAACTTAATATACCTCTAAGCTGTTAAAAAGGCCATAAAGATTATTTGTTGTCTTCATTAAGTATACATTAACCTCCTGTGCTTCCCACTTAATATACAATGCGTCTATGGTATGCTGATTCCTTCAAGGAGCTTACAGTTATACAAAGAGGAAAACTTGCAAATATGAAGCAATTAAGTAATGACAGAGGAATAAATAATTACACTTGGATATTTTAAATCTGCCCTTGCATGTTTAGGGAAAATGGAACACATGAGGGTACACATCATAAATAAAAATGAGTTTTAATTTTCTGTTGAAGAGGCAGTGTGGGTGAGAATGGTTAAAAAGGAGGAAGAGACAGAGATGGGAGTAATAGTAAGATCAGACTAGTATTGATCCTAGAGGAACTCTGGTGGTATCGTGCCTAAAGCATTTAGGCTATCAACCTATCAACTGGAAGGTTTGTAGGTCAAACCCACCAGCCACTCCACAGAAGGAAGACTGGGCAATCTATTTCCATAAAGATTTACCACCTCAGAAAACCAAAGGAGATCACTATGAGTCAGAATCAACTCAATGGCAGTGAGTTTGGTTTTTGAGTTTTTCTGTATTGATGAAAACAAAAAAAAAAAACCATTGTCATCAAGTTGACTCCAACTCATGGCAAGCCTATGCGTTACAAAGTAGAATTGCTCCATATGGTTTGCTTGGCTGTAATATTTATGGAGGTAGATCACCAGCCCTTTCTTACACAGTGCTATGGGTTATTTTTGAACCATCAAATTTTAGGTTAGTATTCCAAGGACATGACATTACATGCTAAGAACTCTTAGGTTTCAAATGTGGTAGAAGGCAGATTCTTATAAAAAATAATTATAATGGGTTATGGTAATGTGTTAAGCACTATAACAGAATTAGGCCTATTATGACATGGAGGAGAAAATGAACAGAAACTTTGGATTGTTTTTTGTTGTTAAGGGCTGTTGAGTTAGCTCTGACACATAGCAAACCTATATACAACAAAATGAAACACTGCCCAGTCATACACCATGCTCACAATCCTTGCTATGCTTGAGCCCATCTTTGCAGCTATGATGTCAATCCACCTCACTGAAGGTCTTACCTTTTTACGCTGATCCTCTACTTTACCAAGCATGATATCCTTCTCCATGGACTGGTCCCTTCTGACATGGCCAAAGTAGGTGAGACAAAGTCTGGCCACTCCCATTTCAAAGGAGCATTCTGGCTGCACCTCTCCCAGGACAGATTTATTCATTCTTCCGGTAGTTCATGGTATTTTCAGTACTCTTCTCCAACCATAATTCAAAGGTATAGACTTTTCTTCGGTCTTCCTTATTCATTGTCCAGCTTTCACATGCATAGGAGGCTACTGAAAATGCCAAGTCTTGCCTTAGATACACCTAAGTCTTCAAAGTGACATCTTTGCTCTTTAACACTTTAAATAACTCTTTTTCTGCAGATTTCCCAAGGTAATACAATATCTGATTTATTGAGTATTGCTCAATACTAGTCTGATCTTACCATTACTCCCATCTCTGTCTCTTCCTCCTTTTAAACCATTCTCACCCACTGCCTCTTCAACTGAAAATTAAAACTCATTTTTATTTATATTGTGTACCCTCATATGTTCCATCTTCCCTAAACATGTAAGGGCAGATTTAAAATTATTTGATAATTACCACATTCTGTTGGATCATTTTCTTTGGAATGGGCACAAACATCTACCTTTTCTACTAACTCGGCAAGGTAATTGTCTTCCAAATTTTTAGCATAATCAAGTGAGCGCCTCTGCACTGCATCTGTTTGCTGAAACATCTTATTGGTATTCCATCATTTCATGGACTCTTGTTTTTCACAGTTCCTTCAGTGCAGCTTGGACTTCTTCCTTCAATACTTGATGAATTCAATTCTTAGTCATATGCTACCTCCTGAAATAGCTGAATGTCAACCAATTCTTTTTGGTACAGTGACTGTGTATTCCTTCCATCTTCTTTTGATGTTTCATGCATCATTCAATATTCTGCCCATAGAATCCTTCAATATTGCAACTTGAGGCTTGGATTTTTTCTTCACTTCTTTCAGCTTGAGAAATGCCAAGACTGTTCTTCCCTTTTGGTTTTTTACTCTAAGTCTTTGCACATTTCATGATAAAAAATTCACTTTGTCTTCTCAAGTGGTCCTTTGAAATTTTCTGTTCAGCTCTTTTGTATCACCATTCTTCCATTTGCTTTAGCTACTCTCCATACAAGAGCATGTTTCATAGTCTCTTCTGACATTGATTGTGGTCTTTTCTTCCTTTCTGTCTTTTAATGAGCTTTTGCTTTCTTCATGTATGATGTTGTTGATGTAATCCCACAAATTGTCTGGTCTTTGGTCATTGGTGTTCAATGCATCAAATATATTATCAGATGGTTTCTAAATTCAGATGGGATATAATCAAATCATATTTTGGTTTTTCTGGAAATTGTTTTAATTTTCTCCAGCTTCAGCTTGAACTTGTGTATGAGCAACTGATGGTCTGTTCCACAGTTAGAAACTGCCTTGTTTTGACTAATGATATTGAGTTTTTCCATTGCCTCTTTCCACAGATACAGTCAATTTGATTCTTGTTTATTCCATCTGGTGAGATCCACGTGTATAGTCTCTGTTTATGTTGTCGAAAAAGGGTATTTGCAATGGATAAGTGGTTGGTCTTGCAAAGTTCTATTGTGCTATCTCTAGATCATATCTCTTACAAGGCCATATTTTCCAACTACTCATAATTCTTCTTTGTTTCCAACTTCACATTCCAATCACTAGTAATAATACATCTTGCATATTTGGTCAATTTTAGACTGCAGAAGTTGGTAAAAATCTTCAATTTCTTAATCTTTGGCTTTAGTAGTTGTTGCATAAATTTGGATAAAAGTAGTATTAACTGATCTTCTTTGAAGGCATATGGATTTTATCCTATCACTGACCACATTGTACTTCAACATAGATCTTGGATGTTCTTGACAATTAATATGACACCATTCCTCCTCAAGTTGTCATTCCCAGCATAGTAGACCACATGATTATCTGATTCAAAATCGTTAATACCAGTCCATGTCAGCTCACTAATGTCTACAATATCAATCTTTATACATTTTATTTCATTTTTGACTTATAATTTCCTTAGATTCATACTTCATATAGGAGCTCTGGTGGCGTAATGCCTAAAGCATTTGACTGTTAACCAGAAAGCTGGCAGTTCAAACACAGCAGCCACTCCTCAGAAGGAAGACTGAGCAATATAGTTCCATAGAGATACCATCTTGGAAATCCAGGGAGAGATGGCTATGAGTTGGAATCATATATTTCTTACATTCCATGTTCCGATTACTAATGAACGTTTACAGCCATTTCTTCCCATTTTGAATCATGCCTCATCAGCAAATGAAGGTCTCAAAAGCTTTACTCTATCCATGCCATTAAGGTCAACTCTAATTTGAGGAGGTAGCTCTCCCCCAGTCATATTTTGAGTGCCTTCTGATCTAAGGGGTTCATCTTCTAACATATATCAGACAAGGCTTCAGTATTATTCATAAGATTTTCAGTGGCCAATTTTTTTTTCAGAAGTCAATGACCCCATTCTTCTTCCTAGTCTATCTTAGTCTGGAAGCTCCACTGAAAGAAGAAACTTTGGATAGGGAGGTAATAAGCTGGGTATGTATCTGGAAGACAGTGGTATAAAGTTGATTATTTGATAAAAATACTGAATATTTCTTACAGTATTTATCATTTAAGAGAGCTTTTTTATATATAATATCTGTCAACTACATCATTTTCGTTCAATCCTGACTACAAATAAGAATGTCTTGTAGAGGCTTAAATTGGCCTCAATCCAATTCTGGTTAAAAGTTACCATATCATCTGTGAAAGTCCAATTGCTGTATGAAATGGAGAAATCAAACTAACAGCAATGTCTCAGGTACAAAGACTGATATTTTGTGTTTGCCTAGTGTTCATTATATGGAACTAAAATTGAGAACACTGACTACTGGTGATCAAATAAAGTAGGTAGAGAAATTAACACTTACTACAAAATAAGAACAGAAAGGAAATTTACCTATGTAAAATCAAAGAGACATATTATGGCAGAGTGTGACATAGAATCCAGCTCTGTGCTCTTACCAAAAACCAAACTCACTGCCATCGAGTCAGATCTGACTCATAGAACCTCTCCTTGGGTTTCTGAGACAGTATCACTACAGAAGTAGATTGCCCAGTCTTCCTTCTGAGGAGTGGCTGGTGGATTTGAACTGCCATCCTTCTGGTTAGCAGACAAATGCCTTAGGCACTATGCTACTAGAGCTCCTTCTGTGCTCTTAGAAAGGGTTTTATTGTTTTCTACAAACATTTGAAACATCTTGAGCAGCAAGAAAACTTGTAAAAATGGTCTTTGTGTTATATGAGTCTATACATGAATGCATAGTAACAATAACATGAGTTAGGACTCTACTATAATGTTCCAAGTGTGAGAGAATGCCTTAAATATGCAGTCACAGCTAACTCATAAGAGAAGACATGGATTGGCCAGATGGCAATGTGACTTCAAAGAATCATCCATAAATTAGTGTGACTTCATGAGAACATCTACAAATTTGGAGCATTAAAGAATGGAAACTATTAAAAAGCCTACTGCTATAGTCTATTTCTCAATGTTTAGACTCATAATTCTTCTAATTAGTGGTCAGCTTCAACTTGGTGGTGAAGACTATGCATATCAAACCTGAAAGTACTAGTATAGGTCAACAAGTTGCAATTAAATTTGAAATATATTTGCCTCATAATGAAAATGCAATACCTTCTGCTTAATTAGATGCCTGGAAATATCAATTAGATTAAAATTCTGTCTCATAAACCATTGAAAAAGGAATGAGTCACACTTACAAACATAAATGTTGCTTAATCTCAACATTTAACTGTGTATGCATTATTAATTAATAACATGTGTTGGTAGTAAACTACTTTTAGCGCTGTCATGAAGCATAATAGTTGACCTTGAATAGATTCCAATTTTATGAAGCTCCAAATGAAAACAAGCTCCTAATATAAATGAAGTCAACAAATATTGGTTATCTGTGTGTGTGTGTGTGTGTGTGTACTCTTAAATTTGTGAAAACTACAAAGATTTAGATTAATGAGCTATAAAGAAATTCTTTATTCTGGTAGGGACTGAATTTTTTAATATGAAAATACCATACTGGGACAGAGATTTAATCCATTCAACTCAGAATTTTGTCCCTCATAGAGATAATAACGAATGTAATTTGATAGAGAACTTGGTGACCTTCTTGTCATTAACTTCAAATCACCCATAGCTTCTTTTAGAAAATTGTTATGGATCTATGAGCTATGGTTTAAAATCTAACATTTGAAATATATAATCATATTTGTCAGCATGCAGCTATTTTTATTATTTGAATGTGTACAAATCTTCAGAGTAATGAGCTTCATTATTTCACCATAAGCTTGCTACCTGCTGTGTCAAGCAGTGTTTCCATTTATTTGAAATGTTTGAAGTGTTATGAGCACTAATAGTTAATCACTCGATGCATAAGAATAGATATGCAACTGAAACATCCAAAGTTAAGCAACTTCAGAAGATGATGTTGAGCAAAACACACAAGGAACAAAGAGCTAAAAACTGTGATTCTCTAGAATCTTCAACAAATTAGTTGCTATGAATAACTGAGATTTTCAGATAGACAAAATGTATTCATTTAAGTACAAAACTTTCTTAAGAGTTGCAAACTCAGTATCTACAGAGGCTATGTGTGTATGTGTGAATAAAAGAGATGACAGTTACTCAGCTCCAACAGTTTGTTAGGAGCTCTGGTAGCGTAGTGCCTAAGGCACTTGACTGCTAACCAGAAGGCTGGTGGTTCAAACCC
>NW_006921597.1:23550843-23551572 GCF_000298275.1 Orycteropus afer afer | reverse complement strand
GGGTTAGCATTCAAATGCCTAACTACTACACCACCAAAGGTCCCCCTGCTATAAGTATAGTTATCATTCTTGTGTTCATATTCCAGAGGAGGAAACTGTAGCTTAGACAAATTAATAAATCCTCTACATTCATTCAGTTAATAGGTGATTGGAGCAGGAATTGAACCCAGATAATTTTCTTCCAAACCTCATATTATTGGCAGTTTTGTACTTTTCTGTGTCTACATTATTTTTTTTCTTTTCTAGGTTGAAATTAAAAAAAAAAAAAAAGTAATAATTAATGTCACATTTGTAATTACTTTGAAAAGTATAATAAATCATTGTCATATTTCCCTACATTCTTATAAGAACTATCAGAAATCACTACTGAGTGAGTAACATATTCTGAGTAGGCTATTTTTTAACCAGTCACTCTATTAGAAGACAAAATTGTTAAGCCAATGTGCTTGCCTACATAATAGATGCCTGTGAGGTGTTATAAAGAAGCCTGTAAATGTTCCATTTCATGTATTTCCACAGCCATATTTGCAGTATATTCACAAGTAAGCACTGCCTATGTGAGTTAGTTTGACACACCACTTAGAAAATCCAGTAATTTGTATCTTTAAAAAGAACAATTAGCTTTCAGTTAGAAAGAAAAGATTCTGCAATTGTACATAGACATGGTACAAGCTGTGTAGTGTGTCCCTGTGTTAAATAATTAATTACATACACCTAAAAAATGTTCCA
>NW_006921597.1:23549174-23549923 GCF_000298275.1 Orycteropus afer afer | reverse complement strand
TAGAAGCATATTGCCAAGATTTTCTTCCAAAGTGCCTCTGGGTGGATTTGAACCACCAATCTTTCAGTTAGTAGTCAAGTACTTAATGTTTTGCACCATCCAGAGAATCCTTTACTTAGTACATTATTTTTGTTGCTAGATGCCACTGAGTCGGCTCCGACTCATAGTGACCCTATGTACAACAGAACTAAATACTGCCCAGTACTGTGCCAGCCTCACCATCCTTGCTATACCTGAGCCCATTGTTGCAGCCACTGTGTCAATCATCTCGTCAATGGCCTTCTTCTTTTTCATCGACTGTCCGCTTTACCAAGCATGATATTCTTCTCCAGGGAATGGTCCCTTCTGACAACATGAACAAAATAGGTAAGACGAAGTCTGGCCATTCTCATTTCCAAGGAACATTATGGCTGCACTTCTTCCAGGAAAAATGTGTTAGTTCTTCTGGCAGTCCATGGGACTTTCAGTATTCTTCACCAACACTACAACTCAAAAGCATCAACTCTTCTTAGGTCTTCCTATTCATTGCTCAGCATTCACATGCATATGAGGCTACTGAGGACACCATGGCTGGGGTTAAGTTCACCTTAGTCTTCAAAGAAACATCTTTGTTTTCAGCACTTGAAAGAGGTCTTTTGCAGCAGATTTGGCCAGTGTAATATGTCCTCTGATTTCTTGACTTCTGCTACCATTGGTGTTGATTATGGAACTCAAAGCAAAAAATACCAAACTCAGTACCATCAAGTTGA
>NW_006921597.1:23546281-23548054 GCF_000298275.1 Orycteropus afer afer | reverse complement strand
ACAGCAGAAGGAAATATTGCTCGGTCTTGCAACAACTTAACAATCATTGCCTTGCTTGATCCCATAGTCACAGCACTTTATCTAGCAGTCAATCTATCTCACTGAGGGTCTTCCCCTTTTATCCAGACCCTCTACTTTGTCAAGCATGATATCATTCTCCAGGGACTGGTCCTTCCTAACACATGACCGAAGTACAAGAGACAAAGTATAGTCATTCTTTTTTCTAAGGAGTATCTTGGCTGTACTTCTTTGTCTTTATAGCCTTCAAATTGCACTCAGCAACTGTGGTTCAACTGTTGCAGTACCAAATTGAGTAGGACTGAAGTTTTCTGGTAAATAACGACACCATGATTTAACAGGAAAGCAGGTTGTACACAAAGATAAAATACATAATGCAGGAGGACATCAGCTTATGTGTCATATCATGTTATAAAAAACTGAATTTGTTTTCTGAATGCTTTTTTTAATACCAGTGTAGACTTATACAGGACTATATAAGGCATGCCAGTTTGAGCTCATTCATTGTCTAATGCAATTGCAATTATTAGGAACAGCTTTTGAGATTTTCATATATGACAATATATTTTGACTAAGCATTCAGTATTAGGGTTAATTTAGTACATTTAAGAATATCAAAAGTGTTCAATTCTACCAAGAGTTCCTTTAATGCTTTAAAGGCACCCCACTGAGAGAAGACATGGCCTTCTTCTCCTGTCTTAAATGGGGTCCCATCAAATCTCCTCATCAAAAATCCTGAGAAAATTGTATATAAGCAATATTATAAGAGTATTTTAGTACCGTTTTATAGGAAATTAATATGTTCTCAGTGGGATTGCTGAAGTTTTTAAATGCATTTCATTTTTATGCAGAATAAGAACAACAGTCATTGGTCTTCTTAAGGACAAAAGAGAAGAAAAAAATAGGTAAGAATTAACACATACTGGCTTTATAACATCTAAAAGAAATAATTTTCTTGGAGAAGCAACTGATAGTTATTGAAATATATTATGAAAATTTGTTTCTCCAGAGGTGGCAAACTGGGGGCCTGGGCACTGAATCTGGCCATCAGACACATTTCATTTGGCTTGCACAATATTTTAAAACATTGAGAAATGTCATATGAAAAATCAGATAGCATGCTTCTAGCAAATAATCCAGTAAACTTGGGTTCAGATAACTGTCTGATCACCACGAGCTAATTATCCCTTGTGGCCCAGTGATTAAGCACTCGGCAGCTAAGGGAAAGGTCGGCAGTTCCATCCTATCAGCCACTCTGCAAGAGAAAGATGTGGCAGTCTTCTTCCATAAAGATTTATAGCCTCGGAAATCTTTTGAGCAACTCCACACTGTCCTGTAGAATTGCTATGAGTTGGAATCAACTTGACAGCAATGGGTTTTCAGGCAAAACTCAGCTGGAGTTGAGCATTAGCTGTCACCTTTAGATTGGCCATGCTTTTTCCAAGTTACTTCATCCCTTCCACTTCCCATTGCCCAATTTTCTGCCTGTTTCTTGTGTTTATCTTATCTGCCTGGCTTTCACAGGAAGCTTTGTTTTCAACTTTTGTTTTCACTCATCCATCCCCATTGGCCATGCTTCTAGGGTTTCAAATATATATTAACCCCTTTCCTCCTCCACCCTTTCTAATCTCAGAGAATGAAGTAGCACTGTCCTCAAAGGATTTAGTCTCAAAAATAAATTTAAGAAAATTGGGAACCCAAAGCAAACAGTCCCAAAATACCACCAAATATCTGAAAATTATGAGTTTTGAAATA
>NW_006921597.1:23543691-23544391 GCF_000298275.1 Orycteropus afer afer | reverse complement strand
TGTTGCATTGTGGTAAACGACATGAGACAAAGTATATGTGAACTGCTGTATGGAAAGTGAATTTGCTCTGTAAATCTTCACCCAAATCACAATAAAAAAAAAAAAAAAAGAACATTCACATTTGTAAGTGTCTTCTGAGAACAGAATATGGGTTAGAAAATGTTTTATGCATTCTCACTCTCAAGTTAAGGGCTAGATACAACTTAACGGATAGTGAATCCCAGGGTTCCCACAAAATCAGGTCTGCTTCTTCTTAAGTCTTATGTCATCTTCCAATATCAATTAGATTACTTCTAGCTTTGAACAAGCAAACAAATGAAAGACTTCCCATAAAGAATCCTTTCAAGAGCAATCACTGTTCTCTACGAGGTTCAGCTTAGCTCATTCTGAAATTCATGTTCGAGAAATCCAAAAAAGCAGAGAGGGAAGCACTGAACCTCAACTCCTTCTGCATAGGGATAATGGTGTGCCTACTACATTGAACACCCAGATCAGATCATTTCTTAGCAAACTCTTCCTCTAAGAACACATTTTTACCATTAATAATCATGAAATGAAAGTAATGCTAATAGCCAGTAGAGTAATGCAGACATTGAGAATTTCCTTTTATTGAACTTTGCATGTAAAAATGAATGCTGATAAAAAAATTTAAATATTAAAGTAAAGCATTACAGTACAAAAAAATAATAATGAATAGATG
>NW_006921597.1:23521370-23543204 GCF_000298275.1 Orycteropus afer afer | reverse complement strand
CTTCCTTCCAAGGAGTGGCTGGTGGGTTTGAACCACCAGCCTTCTGGTTAGCAGTCAAGTGCCTTAGGCACTATGCTACCAGAGCTCCTGGTACTAGCAGTTTTCAATCTACTGCTAACCTGTTCAACCCATCCAGTGACTCTAGAGAAAGAAGTCTGGCAATTTCTTTCCATAAAGATTACAGCCACAGAAATCCTATGGAGTAGTTCTGCTTTGTAACACACCGGGTCTCCATGAGTCAGGGGCCTACTCAGTGACAGCTAATAACAACAACAAAATCATTGCTTGTGCCTTTGTAATGACTCATTCTGTCCTTTCCCTTCCTCATCTTTCCACCTCTGTCCTAATAAGAATGCACTAGTTAGGCTATAAGGTGAACCAGAGCAACATTCTTGGTTAGGGTCAGATAATGACAAATTCAATTGTTCCTTCTCTCTTGCCCTATGATTTTGGGTTCAGTGGCAAAGCTGCTTGATTTGGCTCTTCACTCTGACAGCCACAGTACTGAATGAGCAGAAGGTTTGACAATAGAAGGATATGATAAAATGGAGACATTCTGGACTCGAACCAGGCACTTGTAATTCAAGATGATATAAGAACAGGCTTGCCCAAGAATGGAAAGGCACCAGCTCAGCTTCTGACGCATTCACGGAATCTCCTGGAACAGTGTTTCTTAATTTTTATTGTGTATGTCAATTATCTGGGAATTCTGATTTAAAAGGTGGAAAGGTATCAATGATTCGTATTTCTAACTAGCTTCAAGGTGATGCTGATTGCTTTTGGTCCGATACTTTTGAGTATCAGTAGTCTAGAACAATCACATCTAACCTGTCAAATTTCCATTATTCTTGAATGCCCAAGAATATGCAATAGTGATAAGCCTTTTGAAAGTAGCATTAAAGTGACAGAGATAGAAAAATCAGGTAGTACAATAAGCATAAGACTGAGAAACCACTCGTAGTAATTATAAATAGCTTAAGTTGAACTTTCAAACATCACAACCATTGATTAGTGGGATTACCAGAAGATAATTTTAAAAAAGAACAGTTTCAAGTGCATTTATCTTTTGATTAAAGCTTATTTGGTTTACTTTCTAATGATTTTCATAAATAGAAATTAAATAATGCTAATGATTTCATGGCCTATTCTATGTAATTCTGGTTGTGAGTTAATTTCAATGATCATTATAAGCAGTTATTACTAAGTCACCTTTAGGCAATTTCTCATTTTAGATCATCCCAAATACTATAAAAATCCCAATTAATTTGCAGTTTAGTAGAGTTTATATACTAATATAAATACCATTTTTTCATAAAATGTTCAGGCAGCAGTTAAAGTAGTAGTCTTGGAGCTACTCTGACTATACAGGTTAAAACAACTAAATTCTAGTTTTTTTCTTATAAATTTCATCTGGTTAATGTGATGGAAAGATTTCAAAGTCATTTCTTTAGTCTAGATTTCAGAATCAATTCCTTAGTATTCTTATGTCTTCCTTCCCTGGGAGGTAACCAATTTAAGTGAAATAAAGCGATTTTTAATGGAATAGACTGTTCAAATGACCCTATTTCCTGAAGAGGGCATTTTCATGAATATTTATTTAATCGCTTTTACTTTTCTCAGGTTTTATTTTAAATTATGTTCACCAGTATAACCTCAGGAGTTGAAAAATCTATTTTTTCATGGAGGCATTGAATAATAAACATATATCTGTTGCACACATTTCTAAGAGATTTCTATAACTTGCTTTTAAAATATTCATTCTATACCATCCAGCCACAAATAACAGATAGATATATTCCCTCTTTCCTTTAGATTTTTAAAACATAAAGTGAAAAAACAAGACACATAGAAATAATACAACTAAAAGAAAAAGGCAATATATAGATATGATTTAGAAAGCTATTACAAATAAAAAATATTGATGAATATTGGCATATTCATGATGAAATGGGTAAATATGAATGCAAACTTTTATTTCTCTGAAATATATAAACAGCACACAAATTTTGCATAAAGATTTGAAAACAGCTTATCCCACAGAGGGAGTTTGTTAAATTTTTATATTAACTTGTACGGAAATAGCTCATTTAAACATTTTCCAGGCTTATGTTTACATCAGAATCATTAAAATTTTTATTTAACTTCTAATTTGTAAGTGTTTTGAATAGCTGAGAAAAGTTGGAGAGTAAGTGTGGTTGTTGTTGTTATGTGCCGTCGAGTCAGACCCAACTCATAGCGACTCCTCCTTGGGTTCCCGAGGCAGTATCACTACAGAAATAGATTGCCCAACCTTCCTTCCGAGGAGTGGCTAGTGGGTTTGAACCACTAGCCTTCTGATTAGCAGTGAAGTGCCTTAGGCACTACGCTACCAGAGCTCCTTAAGTGTGGTTAATGATGATTCTTTTCCCAGAAGATCATATTTATTTGAGTTAGTGAGTCCCCAACAAAGAGGATAGAGAATAGATAATCCTAGACTATAGATACTGGATTTTTTAAATTATTATTAAGTACAAATGGAACTGGCTAAGGTCCCCTTGTCTTAGGTGCCCTAAACTAATTCCCTTCTAAGCCCTTATTAAAGCCTGTTATATAAAAGAGTTAATGATAACTTCTCTGTATTGGCTCCAGGTTGTTTACTTCCTCATAGAAAAGTGAGATCCATTACCCAAAAAAACCTTGCTACACAGAGCCTGCTAAGGTGCCTGAGTAGCAGTTTTCACCTGTCTAGTAACCAAAAGGTTGGCAGTTTGAGTCTATACAGCAGCACCATGAAAGAAAGGCCTGGCAATATGCTTCCGTAAAGATTTTAACTCAGTTCTACTCTGTAACATATGACATTTCCATGAAGTCAGATTCAACTCAATAGTAATGGGTTTTAAAGCCTTCTTGCACAAAACTATAACCAACATGTGCTAGCCCTAGTTATTATAACTACAGGGTGTTATCTTAAGAACCCCCACCTGCATCAGGTCTTTGGAGTTCTCTGACCAGAGACTCCCCAGCTTCCATGACTTCCCTGCCTTGCTGCAGGAGGACATCACCAGGCACAAGTGAACTGCTCCTCTTTTCTCTTCCAAGGGTTTTTCATGCCCCCTTCCTCTTCTGGTGCCTCCATGCACTGCCTCTTGCCACAGGAAGACCTCTGCTGTGGGAATCTGTCCCCCATATCCTGATGTCAATGTGCCATCCCCAATAAATAGCTTGTTGCGCAATGCTGCTATCTTGTGGTCATAACTGTTTCTTTGCTCACCCCCCAAATTCCGTCGACCTCACTACACAGCCCAAGGCAGGATTAAGGTATGTGAGGGCCCTAAACACTGATAATCTGTGATGCTCCCTCCTTTGTTTATTGACAAATTCAAATGGGATATGTGAATTATATACAAACATTTATGTATATATAGGAGCTGTATATATGTGAGAAAGAGCTCTGGTAGCATAGTGAGTAAGGCATTTGGCTGCTAATCAGATCAGTGGTTCAAGCCCATCTGCTGCCCCACAGGAAGAAGATGAGGTAATCTACTTCCTTAAAGATTTACAGCTTTGGAAACCCAACAGAGGTTGCTATGAGTTGGAATATGACTCAGTGGCTGAGATAGTGGCTTGGTTTTTTATATATGTGTGTGTTCTGTTATACTTTGGGTCGCTATGAGTTGGAGCTGACTCTACAGCAACTGACAACATACATGTTTTAGCTATTCATGATGAAACTTCTTTTTAAATGTGACTATAATAATCTGTGCTTTCACAATAAATGCTCATGTTGGATTCAGTTACATAACAGGTGAATCTAGCCAGTTAGACTCAACAGCCCACTCACACCTCTTGATTATTAAAAAGAAATAATATACTCCCAAGAGACCTTTGGTGCTCTGGTGGTTTAGTGGTTAATGCATTTTGCTGCTAACCAAAAGTTGAGGCTTTAAATTGACCAGCCGCTCCATGGGAGAAAGATGAGACAGTTTGCTTCCTTAAAGATTTATAGCTGTGGGATGGAATGCTCTCAAATACATTTTATGAAGCAAGCATAACCTTGATACCAAAACCAGGCAAAGATACCACCAGAAATGAAAACTACAGAACAACATTCCTCATGAATATGGATTCAAAAACCTTCAAAAAATCTTAGCCAATAAACTCCAACAACATATCAAAAAAAACAATAATACGTCATGACAAAGTGAGATTTATATCCAGTAAGCAAGGATGGCTCAACATTAGAAAAATGATCAATGTAATCCATCACATAAATAAAATAAAGGGAAGGAGCCATATGATCATATCAATCGATGCGGAAAAGGCTTTTGATAAAATCCAACAGCCATTACTGATAAAAACTCTCAGAAAAATATAAATAGGAGGGAAATTTCTCAACATAATAAAGGGTATATAAGCAAAAGCAACCAAACCAAACTAAACTCACTGCTGTTGAGTCTGAACTTACTCATAGCAACCCCTCCTTGGGTTTCCGAGGCAGTATCACTACAGAAGTAGATTGCCCACTCAGCCTTCTGGTTAGCAGTCAAATGCCTTAGGCACTATACCACCAGAGCTCCTTACAAAAGCAACAGCCAACATTATTCTCAGTGAGAGATACTGAAACCATTCCCTTTGCAAATAAGAACCAGACAAAGATGTTCTCTATCTCTGCTTCTATTCAACATCATATTGGAAGTCCTAGCCATGGCAATAAAGCAAAAAAGGGAAATCAAAGGTATCCAAGTTGGTAAGGAAGAAGTAAAACTATCCCTAGTTGCAAAGGATATGATCCTATACATAGAAAACCCAAGAGACTCAACAAGAAAATTACTGGAACATATTGAAAGGTTTAGCATAGTGGCAGGATACAATATCAACACATAAAAGTCAGTTGAATGCTTCTACACCAGCAAAGAGGTCACTGAAAAGGAAATCAATGCCCTTTATGATAGCTAACAAAAAGATGAAATACTTGGGAATACATCTTGCCAGGAAGACAAAAGACCTATACAAAGAAAACTACAAAACATTACTTCAAGAAACTATAAGAGATCTACATAAATGGAAGAACATACCATGCTCATGGATAGGAAGATTGAACATTGTCTAAATGTCAATACTATCCAAAGCAATTTATAAATTCAATGCAAGCCAGATCTAGATTCCCTGAACATTTTTCAAAGACATGGAAAAACTGGTAGCACAGTGGCTAAGGCACTTGAATGCTAACAAGAAGGCTAGTGGTTCAAACCCACCAGCCACTCCTTGGAGGGAAGATGGGGCAATCCACTTTCGTAGTGATAGTGCCTCGGAAACCCAAGGAGGGGTCGCTATGAGTTGGGTCCTACTCGATGGCACATAACAACAACAACAACAACATGGAAAAACTAATCACCAATTATAAATGGAAAAGAAAGAGACTTCAGATAAGCAAAGTACTGTTGAAGAAGAAGAACAACTTAGGAGGTCTCATACTCCCAGATCTCAAAACCTGCTATACAGTCACAGTTGTTAAAACAGCCTGGTATTGGTACAGTTACAGACACATATGCCAGTGGAACAGAATAGAGAACCCAAAAATAAATCCATTGACCTATGGTCAGTTGATCTTTGACAAAGGGCCAAATCCCATTAGATGGGGATGAGATAGTCTCTTTCACAAATGGTGCTGGCAAAACTGGATATTGATTTGCAGAAAACTGAAACCTCATACCATATACAAAAAACAAACTCCACATGGAGTCCTGTCTGTTTGACATCTATGAGTCTTTGCTTTGGACATTTGATGCCCCTGTATTGCTGATGCCCTAAGCGTGTGTGTACCATGCTTATTGGGAATTCCATCCGTGATACAGCCCCTACAATTACTGGCAAGTAAATCCTGTCCTGGCTACCATCAGTTTAAATCACAGTTCACTTACCACAGAACAAATATTAAAAATAGTATGTGATAACCAGACTTGGTAGACACTTTGAACACTTTCAACATTGGAAGTATTTTGAGTTTTAAATAACTAGCTCAAAAAAATTAGCCCATCGGATATCATTATACATAGTTTTGGGCCTGCTAAATTATTTAACTTCTCTGTTTCTGTGCCTTCCATATATAGCATTGAACGAGATGACTTATGAATAGTGCCTAGCATCATGTCTGATATATAAAAAACGCTCCAGAAAGCAGTTTCCTGTTTTCCTCTCTCTTAGCTCTTTCCACCAACCAGGTTCTCAGAATCCCTGAAACTGTGACAGCTGTTTGAAGTTGTTTGTCATTACAGCAAATAGTCCACCTGTCAACTTTAGATTTTACAGCCAGAAAACCCGAATAGGAATCTTAGAACTGCCACTTACTATCTGTATGAGTCACAAATGTGCTCAGTTTCTTCATTAGTAAAATGAGAAAAATAATAATCCATACTCCTTGGGGCTGTTGTGAAATTAAATGAGGTAATGCCTGCGGAAGTGCTTTGTGAGCTAGTAAGGGTGAAAATTATCATGAAAGCAGGCAGAAAGAGATTTCTGCATTCAAAGGTAAATAGCTCCTGAAGCCCTTCTAGAGCATCCAACAGTGGAAAAGAACACTAGCCCCTAAGCAAATGTAGGCCTTCATACATTTCTTTCTCTGGAAAACCAAACGCTGAGTAAAAAGATAGCTCCAGCACTATATAAAAAGTAACACAATGCCATATGCATTTCAATGCAAAACCTAGAATCAAATGGCTATTTCTCTTCACCTTTCTCAGTGCTTTGGATAAAGTCCACATGCATTAAGTCTGGTTCACCCTTGAATTTCCATCAGCCTTCAAAGGAAATCAAAGCACAGCAAGGACTGGGCTTATTTTGTTCACAGGTATAAGATCGCTAAGGAATTGACTTAACAGTTCTTCATGTGTAAAAGTCCTAAGGATTTTCCTTGACTATAAATTCAGAATAATCTTACCCTATGAAGTATCTGTAAATAATATTAACAATAGCAATAATGACAATAATGATTATAGTTAACATTTATTGAGCACTTACCATGTGCCAGGCATTATTCAAAGATCTTTATATCTACTAAATTAATCCTCTTATCAACACATTGAGGTTAGAAGTATTACCATTATCCCCATTCTCCAGAAAAGACAACTGACAGTACCAGCAACCACTGGTGGCAAGCTTATATTCACCAAGCACTGACCTAAATATATTATATACATTATTTAATCAAATTCTTAACATAATTATGTGGTCAAATTGTTATTTTTGTTGGGTGCCATAGAGTCAGGACACAAAATGTGACCTGGTTCTGTGCCATCCCTACGGTTGTGGCTATGTTTGAGCCTAATGTTGCAGCCACTGTGTCAATCCATCTTCTTTAAGGTCTTCTCTTTTTTTTGCTGACCCTGTACTTTACCAGGCATGATTTCCTTCACCAGGAGCTGGTCCCTCTTAATGACACGTCCAAAGTACGTGACACAAAGTCTTGCCATCTTGATTTCTAAGGAGAACTATGGCTGTTCTTCATCCAAGACAAACTTGTTTATTCTTCTGGCAGCCCATGGTTTATTCAGTATTCTTTGCCAATATCATAATTGAAATGTATTGATTCTTCTTCGGTCTTCCTTATTCATCGTGCAGCTTTCCCATGAATGAGAAGTGATTGAAAGTCCTATGGCTTAGGTCATATGCAACTTCATTATAAAAGTAATATTTTTGCTTTTTAAGATTTTGAAAAAGTCATTTGTAAAATATTTACATTGTCTGAAATTTTGATTACTGTCTCCATGGGCATTGAATGTTCATCCAAATAGAATAAATCTTGGACAATGTCAAAATTTTCTGTTTATCATGATGTTGCTTATTGGTCCAGTTGTGAGGATTTGTGTGTATGTATTAAGGTGTAATCCATGTGGCCAAATTGAAAGAACAGCAACGAGTAGGAGCACATGATACACTAACATTTAAAACCTATCAGTGTTTTAAAATAGTGTTTGTCAGGACAATTACTTTGTGTGAAGGTCTGTTTAGAGAGCTTTGAGGATATTTTGTATTCTTGTGCCCCAGCCATTAAATGCCAATAGCAATCCTCCCCTAGACATTGTGACAACCAAAAACAATTCCACTCATTTCTCAATCCTTCCCAAGGGGCTAGAGTAACCTTGGAGGAGAATCACATTTAAAAAAAAAAAAAAAAAAAGACCAATAATATCCTTCAACTTAGCCAGGAATGGATTTTAGATATAGTGCATTAATTTATTAATTCCATAAATGTTTATTGGGCATATTCTGTTTGTGAAGTGAAAGACTAGAGATCACTTGGGCCACAGTAATAAAAAATCCACCGTCCTTCTCCTGTTTTGTGTATAAAGTGAGGTAGATCATGTGTAAAAACAATCATTATAAAGAAAGAAAATGACATGCACTTTAAGACATGTGCAAATTAGAATCTTCTTGGTGTTCAGACTAGTCATTGCTAGCTGGGGAGAGACTCAGAATGTTTTACAGGGAAGATAGGGCTTAGATCTGGGCTTGGAAGGAAGGGCAGTTTCTAGACAAGTAAAGTTTGGAAAGAAGAAAATTCCAATCAGAAGAGAGTCCAGTTGCTTTCAAGTTTTTTCTGACTTATGGTGACCCCATGTGTTGAAAAGTGGCTCCATAGAGTTTAAAACTGCTCCAAAGAGTTTAGAACTGTTCCATAGAGTTTTCAAGGAAGGAGAGCCCCTTTTAGAAGCAGATCCCATGGTCTTTTTTCTAAGGTGAGTCTGGGCTGGGTTCAAACTGTCAGCCTTAACCATTTTTGCTACCTAGGGACTCCAGAATCAAGATATAGGTGTGGAAAATGTAAGGCATTTTGAGAAACAGTGAATAAGCCATAACAGCTGAAGTAGTGTAGGGTGAATATTGTTGTTGTTGTTATGTGCCATCAAGTTGGGCCCCAACTCATAGCAACCACTCCTTGGGTTTCTGAGGCAGTATCACTATGGGAGTAGATTGCCCAACCTTCCTTCCAAGGAGTGGCTGGTAGGTTTGAACTGCCAGCCTTCTGGTTAGTAGTCAAGTGCCTTAGGCACTGTGCTACCAGAGCTCCTAGGGTGAGGAAGAGATGTCTTAATTACCTAGTCCTGCTACAACACAAATATGCTAAGTGGGTGGCTTTTAAAAGCAGAAGTTTATTTTCTCACACTTCTGGTGGCTGAGTCCAATCAACGTAGGCATTTCTTGGTTCCTTGGATTGTAGGGAATTCTTACATGACATCTGTATTCCCCCATGTATGCATGTTTCTCTGTGTCAACTCTGGTCTTTTGTAATTCACAAGTGATTAGATTTAGGATCCACCCTATACTGGTATAATCTAGCATAAGAAAGAAAATCCTATTACCAATCAGGATTGCATGCACAAGTATAGGGGTTAGTATTCCACTACATATTTTATGGGAATATAATTCTTTCCACAGTAGGAAGAAGAGATAGAAAAGTCTGGAAGAGAAGGAAGATTAGGGAGGATGTTAAGGCCCAGGCTAGAGTAGTAAAGGAGAGTGCTGAACATTTTAAACAGTGAACCATGACAAAAAATATCCATTAGAAATATTTCTCTGCCATCTGTATTAGAATGAATTAAAGAGGGTATAGCTTGGAGACAGAAAGATATATGAGGAAAATCCTGTCAGAGTCTATACTGAAACAGTAACAATGGAAGAGGGGGTGGATTGGAGTGGGTATTGCAAAGGTAGACAGAACTGTTTGGCCTAATATAATGTGAGTGGGTAACCTTCATTCACATTGAGGTTTAATCTTAGGTGAATTAATAAAGCTATTCATTTAAACAAAAATTATGGAATACTTATGCTTATCTAATTACTGTACTACATACTGGAGATAAAAAGAGAGGATTCTTGACCTTGGATGAATGATGGGGGTTAATGCCAGGATCAGAGGGAAAAAAAAAATATATATATATATAAGCTGTAGATTTCCCGAGGAAAAGTAGATACAGTATGGAAGCACTGATTCTGAAGACTTGCTGAACATCCAGAAAGATTCATCCAATAAATAAGATTTGTCATGATTCACCTCCATCACCTCCTTTGTGAAAGCATTCCTGACTATATCAAACAACAAACATTTTTTGAGTGTCATTTATGTTCTTAGCACTGTCTAAGGTTCTGGAGATACAAACATTGAAGTGCTAGCAGTTCAACCCAAATGCTCTAGATTTCTCTAATCTATCTACCTTTCCTTCTGAATTCTTTCTGAATTACCCTAATTCAGGTCCTCATCTTCTCTCAATTTTTTGATTAATGTATTAGTCTAACCAGTTCCCCTCCCTGCAGGTTTACCTATTTCAAATCTATTCTTCATACTGGTACCTAGAGGCATATCTACAGAAAATGGTGCCTACAGCAAGCATGTTGGGTGGTCAACTTAAATATTTCTTATTATCTGAAGCCTTTCTTAATATCTCAATGTATAGATTAAAAAAAAAAAAAAACGCCATCGAGTTGATTCCAATTCATGGCAAACATATAGGACAGAACAGAACGTTTCTAGGCTATTATCTTTATGGAAGCAGACTGCCACATGTTCTTCTGTGGAGGAGTGAGTGTGTTCAAACTGTCGACCTTCTGGTTTTCGGCCAAGTGCTTAACCACTATGCCACCAGGGTGTCTCTATAATGCATTAATCTAATGATGCATTTTCATAGCATAATATATTTCTCCAGTCATATCACTTATCATACTACATTTTCTTTGCCAATGAATTTGTGTCCATCGTTCACTAGTTTGTAATTAATACAAGGAGAATGGTTATTTTTAACTCAACCACAATTGTATTCCTAATGCTTTAAACAATACTTCAGACATAGCAAGTATCTGGTATTTATTAAATGAACAAAAATAGTTTACATTCTGATATAGTTGAACACTACTTTTGCTACCAATGAATGCTATCATATTCTTTATAATTACCCTCATCTTACCAGAATTGCAATTATTTATTATATATCCATCTCACCAATACATCATAAACTCCTTAAAGTCAAGGATTGTATCTGGTATTTTTTTGGCTTGTAAGTGAAGACTATTTCCTAAAATTCTAGGTAGACAATAAACTCACAATAGTTTGTATCATAATCTTCCACAAGATATTCACTACAATCAATTAATTTGCATGTATCCTGATGGATAAGACAGTGTTCTCTTGGGCAGGACATGAATTATTTTCCTAAGAAATATTTATGATCTGTAGTTAGGAATACAGATGCTTGGGCCCCACCCAGAACTCTTAAATCAAAATCTTATGATTAACAAGGTTTGAGAAATACTGGAAAAAAAAAAAAAAAGAGTAAAAGAATTCTCACTAACACTGACCTACCTGCAAGATTCACGTCTTCTAATATAACAAAAATCCCAACAGTTGTCCTTGACAGAATTATAATCACATCTGTTCTCAGGAATCTCTATTTTAAGATCTAAACATATTTCAATTGCCAGTTAAACAGAATTTTTTTAGAAAAAAAAAGCTGCATTCCTTGAACACTTCTTACATAAACATTGTTCTCTCTTTATTCTCTAAGGTAATCACATTTTTGACATTATTTAGTAATGCATTGCCCCTTTGCAAGAACATAATTGATTCTTTGATAGGACACAAAGTCTGTGCTGGGAACAGGATATATTTACTGTCTAAGTATTTCCATATTTAGAAAGATGCAGCTAAGAAGCTAGTGCTGCCCAGATTATTGGGTCACCGAAAAGAAGAAACCTTCAGTTATTCTCTTGAGAAAGTCCTTTGGATTTTTATTTTAAGGTTCAGCATTTAAAATATGTTCAGTGTTGCAGAATGCTCATATTGTCATGCTTTTATCATAATATATATTTGTATCAAAATGTAGTTATGGGACTGGGTGTTAAATTCATTTATCCATCAATAATAGAGGATTCAACATGTGAGGTTATGTCATGGTGTGGTTCTCTGTTCATTTGAAAAGATTACAAGGGGAGCATCTCTTAGCGGTTTGGCAAGAGTCTAGAAATTCGGGGTTCCTGAAGGCTTTCCTCACTATTTTATTAAACATTATCCTGAAAATGTCATTTTGTCATTCAGCGCTTTTTTTTTTTTTTACTGTAAGCAGTAGAAACTAATCCTGGATTACTTTAAAAAGAGAGAGAGACAGAATGCACTGAAAGGATCTTGATATAGTCACAGATATAAAGAAAGAGTTGAGAAAAAAAAAAAGCTGGACTCTGAAATGTAAGGGACAAGGATAATTTATAGCAATCCAGTAGCATTTCATGCTGCCATCAATGTATCTGAAAAATCAACAACTCAGTCTTTTTGTTTCTAAGCTTAACATTTTTAATTCCAGAGTGGCACAGACATTTATTGCCCCATTTCTCTTCCCTCCTCTGATTGCATTAAAATGAAAAATTTCTACTCAACATGAGTCCTAAATACAAAGTTAAACAAGGATTATAAGATGAGACAAAATGTTTATAATGTCCAAAAGTGACAAAAAATTTATAATAAAAATGACCGGAACTCCTACAAAGTCACTAAAAAAAAAAAAAAAAAAAGACAAAACAGTAATCGCAATTAAAAAAAAAAAGATGAGCATGCAATTACAGAAGAGAAAATCCCAAAGATCATGAAGCATATGGAGAGATGCTAAAGCTGACCAGTAATCAAACCAATGCAAATTGAAGGTACAGTAAGAAGTCAACTAAACAAATTAGAAAGGTGGATAATGTCAAATATTGGCAGTGATGGAGGGCTTTAGAAAACTTTAGCCACTGGTGTTGGAGTGTGGTTGGAGAACAATCTGGTTCTGCTCAGTCACAATAAGTATGTATATATGCTATAACTTCCAATTCTATTTTGGATACCCTGCCCCCCCCAAAAAAAAAAACCACTGCCATCCAGTGGAATCTGACTCATACAGAGCCCTCCTTAGGTTTCGAGGCAGGATCACTGCAGAAGTAGATTGCCCAATCTTCCTTATGAGGAGTGGCTTGTGAGTTCGAACTCCCAGCCTTCTGATTAATAGTCAAATGTTTAGGCACTATGCCACCAGAGTTCCTTTATTTGGGGTATATATCTCAAAAAAAAAAAAAAAAAAATCATGCAGAAATCACAAAGGAAAATATACAAGGATACTTCCAGCAGTGTTAACAGTGATAGCAAACCTACATGTCTCTTACTGGGAGAGGAGTAACTGAAATGTTCTGAATGTGTGCACCATAGAGTACGATGTAGTTAGCACCAACAATTTAGATGTAATCTTAACAACATGGATGGATTCAAGGCATTACACATCCGACACAGTAAAAAATAGAGGGAAAACAAAATATATTAAACCAGGCTATTTGTGCAAATTAAAATAACATGCTAACAAAACAATAGCACACATTTTGCAAAAGTGCATGAAAAGAAAAGGATACATGATGTGTCCATCAGAAAATTTTCATCTGAGGGGAGAAGGAGGGTAATGGGAGTCAGGAATGGAAATAAAATGGAATCATTAAATAAATTAAACAGGGAGGAAACTAATATGAACCAAAGAGGATAATGTGCCATGAGAGAAGGAATGAACCATACAACTCATCTTTGATAGCTTTGTATTTATACACAAATATAGACTCTCTGATAAAACAAAAATAAAAATTCATTTAAATGCATTATCTTGATTATTTAAACAAATATTGAGAATAAGAACTGAAAGAAAGCTGGATATGAACATGAATGTAGCTACGATCATTTTTTTTTTTTAATTTTGTGCCACCAGAAACAATTATTTCAAAGGACAAGTGGACTACATGAACCTCAGTGGCCACAACCCTGGCACCAGTGGAGCTAGATGATGCCTAGCTACCACTGCCAACACTCGGGAAAGCAATCACAATAGAAGGTCCAGGGCAAAATGAGAGAGAAGTGGAACAAAACTCAAAATCATAAAAAAAAAGATTGTTCTGATAAAGACTGGCAGAACCTTCAAGACCATGGATCTTCATCACTCTTCAAGCCTGGTACTGAACTCACTTCCATGACTCAACTGTCAGGCAAACAATTGACAGGCTTATGGAGTGAACAATAACACCAGGGAGGTACTCACTCCTTAGAACAATCAACCACATGAGATCAAAAGAGCAGCATTTGCCCAGGGATAAAGCTCAGAAGGCAGGAAGGGGTAAGAAAAAAGGACAAATAGAAATGGTGATAGCAAGGAGAAAGTATGGGAAGAGTGCTATTATATTGTGGGGACTGCACTTGTGAATGTCAGGCAACAAAATGACATTCAACTGCATATGAAGAGTTGAATGAAAATCCAATTTGCTCTGCAAATTTTCACTCAAATCACAAAAAGTTAAAAAAAAAAATTTATGGAACATCTCAGTTTCTGATCTACTTTCTTCTCTGCTATTCCAATACACTTTACAATGTTTTTCCTTCGTTACCATAATATCCTACAACTTCAAGAATCTAATTTTAGTTACTGATTTATTTATCTAATTTTCTTTATTAACTGTGTACACATTTACCTCTATTTGGAGTATATATCTCAAAAAAAAAAAAAAAAAATCATGCAGGAATTACAAAGGCAAATATACAAGGATACTTCCAGCAGTGTTAACAGTGAAAGCAAACCTACATGTCTCTTACTGGGAGAGGAGTAGCTTAAATGTTCTGAATGTGTGCACCATGGAGTACGATGTAGTTAGCACCAACAATTTAGATGTAATCTTAACAACATGGTCTTTCCTTTTATTCTTATTGAGGTTTGCTTTCATACTGTGACCCATTCAACCTCAGTTTGTTGCCCTGAGGGAATTAGCCAATAGCTTCGTCTATTCTGAATCAGTCATGTACAACAAGTTGGACCATACTGTAGATGTTATTGTCACATAGTTCTGTTTTCAGGTCTTTGCTAATTTGCACTGCCAATGGGACTTGAATAGCTCAAATACTGATTATTAGTAAATTTGATTACTCCTTATTCCTTAATACTATACTATAGTCATCTAATACTTTAATATCTAAAATCTCATCACTTCTCTATTAGCAGAAGGCCTCCTTTCAGACTTCATTAAGGATATTGAACTCCCCTAACCACCATGTACCTCAGTTACCCAACTGTTATCTCTATCCCTATTTACCTGGTCTTTTATCACCTTATTAGAAACAGAAACCTTTCCTCTTCTGTAAGTGTAACTCCTCCACCTTACTCATAAATCTCAACCCTTTTCAACTCCTGAATTGAATTTCTTTCATGGTATTCAACTAATCTGAGTATCTTCGTTTTTTCTCTCTTTATTGGGTTCTTTCTCTTCCTTTAAGTATATTTTTCCCATCTTGTCTTCTTGCATCTTGAAGACAACTTTTGCACTGAAATCACCCCTTCCTTCCTTCCTATTCCGCTCTTCCCCTGAACCTATAGACATAAGGTCTATATTTCTTAAATGATGAACTTAGACACATGGATCTTACATTGTGGCTTAATAACTTTGTATTGTAGTCATTGTTTTACTTTACAACCACACCCCACATATACACACAGCACACACAAAATTCATTTCATAAACAAAATGCTAACTCTATGTTACAATACTAAAAGCAATTTTACTCACTCTGTGGGCATATCCTTTCCAGTATCAAAGATCCACTGTTGTGTTTTTGTGCCATCAAGTCAATTCTGACATACAGTGACCCTGTAAGACAGAGTAGAGCTGCCCCATAGGATTTCCAAGGCTCTGGTAGCATAGTGCCTAAGGCACTTGACTGCTCACCAGAAGGCTGGCGGTCCAAACCCACCAGCCACTCCTCAGAAGGAAGGTTGGGCAATCCTACTTCCGTAGTGATACTGCCTTGGAAACCCAAGGAGGGGTCGCTATGAGTTGGGGCTGACTCGACGGCAAACAACAACAATCTTTATGGAATCAGACTGCCACATTTTTCTCCTGCTGATAAATTGATGGGTTTGGACTTCCAACTTTTCAGTTTACTGCTGAACACTTAACCACTAAGCCACCAGGGTTCCTTTAACCAATGATGTACAATTATGAATTATTGTCTAAAATTATTTCTGGAATAACTTCCACAGCTTACTAATTTAATTCCCACTCTAGTTTACTCCCACTCCAGTCTTTCTACAGTACAATTAGTTATTCTTTTCTCTTGCCTAGAAAGTAAAGTTCACCTCCTAACCATGTCATGAAATCCTTTAGCATTGCATATAATTGCTTTTAAAACTGTACCCCAGCTCGTCCCAGTTTCATCTTCTACTGCAACTCTTCTCCTTTCCTGTGTTCATATCCTAAGCATATTAAAATATTTTCATTTCCCAAAAGCAACCTACTAATTTTTCATGCTTTCAACATGTCTACAGCCTGGTCTACTTACCTGGAATATCCATTCTTCTCATGTCTACCTAGTAAATTGCTTTCAAAGTCCCTCTCAAACATTATGTCCCTTGTGTTTTTCACTGACACTAAAGTGGATGGTAACCTCCTATTATTATTTCCACAAACAAAGCCTATTATAACATAACAGATACTCTATAAAGATGTGTCAAATGCACAGATAAACAAATGAATTAGCTGTGTTCTTCTTTGTATGTCTTCCACTTCACCCATTACCTGTAGAATTGCTCCCAAGACATGTTGTTGTTGTTGTTATGTGCCTTCAAGTCAGACCCAACTCATAGTGACCCCTCCTCAGGTTTCCAACGCAGTATCACTACAAAGTAGATTGCCCAACCTTCCTTCTGAGGAGTGGCTGGTGGGTTTGAACTGCCAATCTTCTGGTTAGCAGTCAAGTGCTTTAGGCACTACACTACCAGAGCTCCTTCCCAAGACATAGGTAGTGCTCAATAAAAGACTGTTGAGTGAATATAGTAGGGCAAATGAATGAAGGAACTCTGGCATTTTCCTTTGTCTAGGCTCTGTCAAACTACCCCTCTTTCATTTGAATTTAGCCACCCTTAAAATTAGTGGACGAGTGACCTCTTTTAGCTTTATGAGTCATTGATAAATTTAAAAATATTTTAAATTTTATTCAATATATATTACTAATCTATTTTTTGGGGAATGCACTTTTTATTGTTATTGTATCAGGGGCACAAATAATAGATTAATCATAATCCTTACTTCATGAACATTACCATTATTGGTCAATGAAGCCCTTTTTCCTTTATTTATTTTCTTGTTTGTTTATTTACTGAATGGACTTCTCTGAATTCATCAAACTGTTGCAGACAAATGCTGCACCCAGAATGGTTCCCAAGTCAATAAAGAAAACACCAAAGTGATGAGCGCAAAGTGCATTTATTGCAGGTGCACAGGCAAGGAACTCAGAGAACTCCACCTCAACTCAAGTTCCCTGAACAACAGGTCACTTCCATTTTTATACACTTAAACAAAGAAGTCATGCATATGCATTCAATGACATGGCAAATATTTGCATTCTAAGAGCTAGTTAGCATTAGTCGGGGTGCAGTGGGGGTGCAGTCAGACTGCAATGTCATGACCACCAGGGACTATATTTTTCAACCTGTGATGTCAAAAGTCCATTTTCAGGTGATGGCTTTCCACACCGTGCCTGCATGGCTAAGCAGAGGCAGCTCTGGCTCCTTCTGACCAGTTCACCTCGTTCTTATCTCAAGATGTCTTCTGCTGGCTTTTTCTTTTTTGTTTTGTTTTCCATGTTCCATAGGAGTGTCAGCTCTTACATGTTATCTTGAGGAATATGTGAGAGGCCTCAGGCTGGTCTGTATCTAATGCCATGAGAAATTTAAAGGCTGCCTCAAAACCACTTAAGAATAGAATGTTACCAATAACATATATCTATCTCCAGGTTACTTCTTATTCCACACCTTCCTTTCCCCACTGAGCCACAGCAATCTCTATATTGAATTTTGTTTTTATAATTCCCTTGATGGTTTTCATTTCCCCTTATCACAGACAGGTGTCTGCCTGTTTCCGAATAGCATAAAAAAGCATATATCTATCTATCTATATCTATCTATCTATCTATCTATCTATCTATCTATCTATCTATCTATATATTTCCCCCCCTTGGGGAATTTATTTATTCCCTTGGCATTATGCTACTAAGAATCAACCAATTTCTTTGTTTCTTATAGTTACAATGTTCTTCTTATGGAATGGTTAAAATCTATTGTATTTTAATTGTATTATCAGTTATAGGAGAATAGTGCCTCCTCTCTGAGAAGTCTGGATCCTCTCAGACATGTGATTTATAAACACATAAATAGAGATAACATTAGCATATTTTTAGACTGAGACTAAAGAAAGGATATAGCTGACCTCTAAGCACATAGCATATTGATTTATTTAAAAAAAAGGCAAAAAATTCATGTCTTGCAGCTAACTATCAAATACTTATGGAATTTCTCTAGTATTCATTAAGAACTTTCCAATGTCATCATTCAAGAGGCATATTTATAGCCTGCCTACTGTGAAACAAAAATCCTCTCAACTAGACCAATAAGTAACATCATAATAAATGGAGAAAAGATTGAAGCTGTCAAGAATTTTATTTTACTTGGACCCACTATTGCCCAGGGAAGTCGCAGTCCAGAAATCAGAAAATGTACTGCATTGAGTAAATCTGTTGTGAAAGATCCCTTTAAAGTATTAAAAAGTAAAGATGGCACTTTGAGGTCTAAGGTGCACCTAACTCAAAACATGGTACCCATCAGCTGCTCTGCAGTAGGAACATAGGGCAGTGTACTTCCACAAAGATTCACCACCTCAGAAATCCAATGGGGGTCGCTATGAGTCGGAATCACTCACTGGCAGTGAGTTTGGTTTTGGTTTTCATGTGCATGGACAATGAATAAGGAAGACTGCAGAGGAATTGATACATTTGAATCATGGTGTTGGTGAAGAATATTAAATATACACATCAAAGACCTCCAGAAGAATGAACAAATCTGCCTTGGAAAAAGTACAGCCAAAAGGCTGCTTAGAAGCAAAGATGGCATGATTCTGTGTAATGAACTTCAGATATGTTATCAGGAGGGACTACTCCCTGGAGAAGGACATCATGCTGGATAAAGTAGAAGTTCAGCAAAAAAGAGGATGACACTCAACAAGATGGATTGACACAGTGGCTGCAACAATGGACTTAAACATGGCAACAATTGTGAGGATGATGCAGGCGGTATTTTGTTCCATTATAAACAGGCGCCGCGGCACTATGAATTGGAACCCACTTGATAGCACCTAAGAACTGTGTGCTTGGTACTGATTATTAGACCAAGCACTCCTTTTGAATTAGATATTCTCCTGCCTTGCCTTTTAAGCAACTAAGCACACATAGGACAAACTCTGCTCATCAAGAACCTAGTGTCCAGTGGTTAACACATTAACACATAATTCTTACCAGCCAAGTAAGATTTTAAGGAGAGAATGATGTTAAGGTGAGAAAAAAACATGGTAAGCAGTAGCAAATCTTGATGTAGTGCAATGACATTGGCTTCAAAGCCATAGATGACAGCCAAGTCTAACAGTGAATAGCACAAACTTTGGTACCTGACTTTGCAATTTTATGTCCTGATAGCCTTGAGCAAGTTACTTAACCTCTCTGAATCTCAGTTTGTTCATCTGTATAATAGGACTTACAACAGTACCTACTTCATTGGGTTGTTAACGAAGATGAAATGATTTAATAGTTATGAAACTTGTAGAAATATATAACACAATCAATGTAAGTATTTTATGAGTCAGTAAATAATTGCACATTATATTTATTTGTTTCTAAATTTGATGATATTTTGATACTTTCTAAAAGAAAAGTATGTTAGCCTCTTGGCATTCTTTCTGTGAAAACCTTTCTGTTGGAAACTGTGATATTTTATCCACCATAGCAACTGGTATAAAACCCTGTCCTTGATCATTTGGGGTTGTAATTTCACTTTGCATATATGCAAATTTAAGTAGAATATTGTTATGAACTAATTCATTTACACAATCATGCAGTGAATATTTATTGAGCACTTACCTTATGTAGGGAACTCTGCTAGTTGCTTCAGGAAAGAAAGATAAATCAGACAAGGGTCTTGACTTTGAGAGCTTAAAATCTAGTAGCAAAGGCATGTACAAGATATTTGTCACAAAAGAAGTGAAGGTAAATTATTATAATAGTTCGGGAAGGGGAGAGATTTTGTCCAGATACAGATGTCAAGAATACACGAGGTTTCAATTCATCAGTACCTTGAAAGATGAGCAGCTATAGAACATGCAACAGAGGAAGGGTATTCCAGTATGAGAGAACACAAAATTATGCACTTGGCTAGCAAGTAGTTAAGTTTGACTCTAAACCAAAATCAAACTCACTGCAATCAAGCAGTTTCCAACTCATAGCAATTCCTCCTTTGGTTTCCGAGGTGGTATCTCCAAGAAAGTAGATTGCCCAATATTCCTTCTGAAGAGTGGATGGTGGGTTTGAACTACAGACTTCTGGTTAGCAGTCAAATGCCTTAAGCATTATGCTACCAGAGCTCCCATACTAGTTTGACTCTGTTGTTGTTATGTGCCCTCAAGTCGGGCCCGACTCATAAGGGACACTAGCATGTTGTTATTAAGTGCCGTTTAGTTGTCTGCGACTCATAGCAACCCACGTGCAGCTAAACGAAACTCTAGGGCCTTGCGCCATCTCCATAATTGTTGCTATATTTGAGCCGATTGTTGCAGCCGCTGTGTCAACCCATCTCATTGAGGGTCTTTCTCTTTTTCATTGTTCCTCCCTTTAGTTCCTTGCTTTAGTATACAGAATAAGAATAAACAAAGCTGAAAAGGTAAAATTAGTCAAAATTGTAATAAACCAAAACAAAACCCTCTGCCATCGGGTCAATTCCAACTCATAGCAACACTATAGGACAGAGTAGAACTGCCCCAGAAGGTTTCCGAGGCCGTAGATGTTTCCAGATGAAGACTGACTCATATTTCTGCTGTGGAGCAGCTGGTATGTTAGAACCACCATTCTTTTGGTTAGCAACCCAATGCTTTAACCACAGTGCTACTAGAGCTTCTCAAGATTGTGCGAGTTAGTCATTAATAAGAATATCCTATGCTTCATGCACTGTGCTAAATGTTCTAAATATATTCTTTTGGTTAATCCTCACAACAATACTTTGAGATGATACTAATATTTTCCCATTTTATGTTGTTGTTGTTGTTACGTGCCGTCGAGTCAGCCCTGACTCATAGCGACCCCTCCTTGGGTTTCCGAGGCAGTATCACTACGGAATTAGGATTGCCCAACCTTATAGACAAGGATATTGAAGATCAAAGAGGTTAAATAAGATTCCTAAATCATCACACTAGCAAGTAAGTGATCTACATTTGGAATCAGGGTACTCTGAGACTATGATCCCATCAAAAACCAATAAATATGTTTCCCAGAATTCATTTTGAATTAAGTTTTTATTCAACATTTTCATTACAATTGAAACCTAATGAAGGAAATATTCTGTTTTTAATAAGTAAGTGTCAAAATGCTTGTTATAAAAGAGATTCTATTTGTAATAAGGCACCAAACTCCATGTAAAAGGAATGTTTACCTGATGATTTCATTGTCATAAACACCTTTCTCTAAATAGGTCTGTATTAATTATTTACAGTTGCTGTTGTTGTTGTTGTTAAGTGCCGTCGAGTCGTTTCTGACTCATAGAGACCCCATGCACAGCAGAACAAAACACTGCCCTATCCCGCACCAGCCCCACAATCCCTGCTATACTTGAGCTCATCATTGCAGCCACCATATCAATCCATCTCGTTGAAGGCCTTCCCCTCTTTCATCGACCCTCCACCCTACCAAGCATGACATCCTTCTCCAGGGAATGGTCCCTCCTTACA
>NW_006921597.1:23493354-23518170 GCF_000298275.1 Orycteropus afer afer | reverse complement strand
GCCTGCTACTCTGGCGTCCCTGCATTGTCTCTCCTCACCTGTAAAATTATTTACAGATTGGATACTTATAGATTGGATTGTTGCAGAAGCAGTTTCTGTGAGAGGGAATGCCATGCAGGACATAACTATAAAGTGACTGCTATTGTTATTAATACCTGTGGAAGGATAGGGTAGAAGGAGAAATTGTGCTATAGTAAAATCTCAACAATTTCCTCTGCCCATCTCATGGGATAACCCGTTAGAGTTGTCCTCAGTTGAGTTGAGGAGGTTATGTCTTTTTACCCTCATATTCATTGGTTATTGAATGCAAGCAACTCAGAGAAGGGAGTGTGGCCTTATACAAGGTCACACTCTTCACTTGGAATCATTCTCAAAGGTGGCTGACAACTGGGGGCTGTCTACTGGCAGCACTCACAAGGAATATGTTCTTCTTTCCTAGAGAAGATCCTGATGGCTCATCACAGCGTCTACCACAAAGCTCAGTAGAGCTCATTTCTCTTCATGTAAAGTCCAGTGGGTGCTGGTAGTTGGGAGCTGCTCTCTCTATACCACTATTTGGAAATTAGGTCTTTCTATTTATGGCTCCATTCGTAAGGCTCCAGGATACTCTTCATTCATCCAATTGAGGAGAAAGAAAGAAATAATAGTGGGTCACATGGAAGATTTCCATGGGTCAAGCCTGGAAGCAGAAACTGTTACTCTTGTACACTTTCTGAGGCAGAATTCAGTCATATGACCACCAACCTACCTGAAAAGGAAACTAGGAAATTAGTCAGCCTATATAGATAGATTGTAAAGGGAATATGCTTGAGATCACTATCCAGTCGCCGCCACTAGAGCTTTCTTAACCCTTTCATGTTCAGTGGGACATGTATGACACACTTACATTTTTTGCCTTTCTTGCATCTTTAGTTGCTAGTGCTCCACTTATGTGCTATTATCTGGTGGGGACATGTGTAACTGTTTATAACTGAAGAAACATTCAGTGGTGCCAAATCACAGGAGTATAGAGGATACTGAATGAGGGGGTGTATCCCGGAGATGTAAACATGTGAAACTTTTGTTTTTCATGGCTTTTGTACACCACATTGAGCTTTGTAAGTATAAGTAAGTGTACAGTTGCCTTTGTGATTTGGGGGATGATATCATTTTCAAGTGAATGATCTATTTTCTGGTACAACACCATGTCTTTATGCAAATCATGCTGCACCTTCCACTTTTGTTTGCCAGATTCCTGCCCCCTGGATGTTTTAGTAAGTACATTGTGCTCATTTTTGTTTGCAATACCACTTAATGACAAGGGCAGATAAGATCAGCTTTCCTTCAGGCTTGCTCTGGTTAGGCAGCTTACTGTGGGCCAGGAAACAAAAAGAATAGGAAGACCCTCCTTTCTTGTGATGAACAAAACAGGAGTAAGTGGGGTGTCAAATGAAGTATGGCTCCGATAGGCTGGAAATTGTTTGCCTGTCAAAGGATCTAGAAAGTGAAGCAGAGAAGATAGTATTAAGAAGAAGGAGATTTGAACAATTACTTGCAGCCATTGCAGAGTGTCTTTATTTATTGCCCCATGTTCCCAAAATTTCACACAATAAAATTAATTTACTAAGAACAAATGATTTTTCTCAAGTCTCATCCCACCTATCCTTCATCTAGAGTCCAGGGGGACATATCTCCCACATAAAACATATTCCTTAACAAAATTTTAATATGAATCTGTTATTCAGCATGCATACATTAGTGAAAAACCTATAGCAACCAAGTCTAATAAATACTAAGTAATTCAGTCATGAAAGGAGTTTAATACCCCTTTTCCTCTGCCTTTACTTTGTGCTTAGTAATGTGCTTTCCAGACCATGCAGCATGGAATATGTGAAATCCTCATTAATGAATGGCATCTTTGAGGTAAAGCAGGTCCAATAGCATACTTAGACCAAGGTCTAGAAAATGTTAAAGTACATGTTTAAAAAGTCAAAAAGATTAACCAAAGTTATATATTGTGTTGTTATTGCTCATCTCAAGTGACCATTTATTTTCTCTCAAATTTTCTCTTCCAAAAAAGATACTTTAAAATATTTGGTCTATTTACTGGAATAGTCTATTTCAAAGATCCTTTTGTTTGTTTGTTTGTTTCTCCTTTTGGTCAGGAGCTCTGGTAGCGTAGTGCCTAAGGCACTTGACTGCTCATCAGAAGGCTGCTGGTTCGTACCCATACTCCTCAGAAGGAAGGTTGGGCAATCTACTTCCATAGTGATACTGCTTCGGAAACCCAAGGAGGGGTCACTATGAGTTGGGTCCAACTCGACGGCACATAACAACATAACCTTTTGGTAGTTTCTCTAGGGTGTAGGCTAAGAGTCTAGGAAAACTTCAGCAGTGCTTGCTTTTGGATACATTAAAATGGACACTACTAAGAATTCTTCAGTAAGTAAAGGGAAATGGTGTGTCTCATGGAATAAACATAATAAATACCACAATATTACATTCATAGAATTTCAAGTTTTTAATAAACAGTTCTCTTAAATCTGGCAGGAAAAAGAATACATTACTTATGTAATGTATCTGTCCTGGAGGAAGTGCACCCGGAATGCTCCTTGGAAGCGAGAATGGCCAGACTTCCTCTCACCTATTTTGGTCATGTTGTCAGAAGGGACCATTCCTTGGAGAAGGATGTCATGCTTGGTAAGGTGGAGGGTGGACGAAAGAGGGGAAGGCCTTCAATGAGATGGATTGACACAGTGGCTACGATGATGGGCTCAAGTATAGCAGGGATCATGGAGCTGGCGCGGAATTGGGCAGTGTTTCGTTCTGCTGTGCTTGGGGTCTCTATGAGTTGGAAATGACTCGACGGCACCTAACAACAACAACAACAACTTATGTTTTAGACTTATCTCCAGTTCACATAGGCTGACATAGTTATATTCTTGAGCTATACTATCTAGCCTCTTCTCGCTATCACTTATATTGCTATATTTCTAAAATAATGTGCTGACACATTTTATCCTCCATTTGTATCGTTTCCAGCACTTTCCTTTCCCAGCTGCAACATGAGATGTATACTGAAAGGTATCACCCTGCAAAAAGGGCATATAGTCAGCATCCTCTGACCTCCTTTAACTTCAAAAAAGAGAGACAGAATCACCATCAGCAGCCCAAGACTTATTCCTATGAGGCCAGACTTCCACCACCCTTCAGCCTTTTTACAAATTCTGACACCAGTTGTCCTTCTCACGGCAGTCACTCCTTCTATGCTAGGTTTGGTTACTCATTGCAATGGCCATACAGAACACCCAGACAATACTCACGATTATGGAGTTTATTAGGGAAGTAACAGGCTATAATTCAGGTTCAGGAACATGCTCAGGATACAATTCTTTGAATCAGGACTTTCTTCCCTCTGCTGTGCCCTCAGGCACACCTGCCTGGCCCTTGGCCTCTCAGGGTTTATTTTAAAGTTGGCCTCTGCAATGCACTAAAAGTAACTAGAAAAACTCAAACTTGTTATTGCTGTTTCTGCCTGAATAAGCAGGTCCTTCTGTTGCTACCTTCTAATGTTATGTCTGGGGGAAAATAATTTTACTTCTATACCCTTTGGTTTCCTCACCTCTTGAACAGGGATAATGATAATGATTATACAGAGTTACTGAAAGTCATTGGTAATTAATACTCTTTATGTGTCTGGTGGAGTCCCTGAGTGGTGCAAATGGGTAACTCAGCTGCTTACAGAAAGACTGAAGTTCAAGTCTGCCTAGAGGCACCTAAGAAGAAATACCTGGTGATCTACTTCTTTAAAATCAGCAACTGAAATCCCTGTGGAAAACATTTCTACTCTGACATATGGAGTCATCAAGAATCAGAGTCTACTCAGTAACAACTGGTTTATGTGTCTGGTACTGTTCTCACTGGTTTACTTATTAATTCTTACACCTCAACTGCATGAAGCAAGGACAATTATTCTCCCGCTCCCCATTTTATAGATGAGAAAAGTGATACATAGAAAGATTTAAGTAATTCGCCTAGGGTAATACTGAGAGTGTGTGCAGGAACCTGAATCCAACCAATATGACTCCAGAAATTACATTTTCAACCAACACACTATAAACTGCGAATTGAAGTTAATTAACTCAGTTCACTTAAAACATCCCTGCTGGGCAAATATCACTCTGTTTAACAGAAAGGCGACTTAGTGACATTCATGAATTACTTGTCCAGCTCTCTGCTGTTGGTTAATTCTCTTAGTTGATATCAGTAGTAGAAAATTGTAATGTCCAAAATCTTTTGAATTTTCAAATAATTACAATATTCTTTACAACCAAAATCTTACCAACAAAATTCAGTTTATTATCCTGCTAATTAATTATTCTATATAAAATCCACTGATAATTTTAAAATTTTTGTCCTTTTAAAAACAAAATAAATAACTGAAAACTATACAAACATTAATGTTATATGGATAATGAGTGAAATCAATCATGGTTCAGTGGCATGGAAAACATCTACCAAGCGCTGAAGTTTCAAATAAGAACATTATTCTTCCCAAATACAATTTCAGTGTGTTCTTTCTTCATGATCATAGGCTAAGAAGTGATATATAAAGTACAAATTTTCATTCTAAATTCTCTCTTTTTAAAAACATAAGAAACTGAACGTAATCTTCTATTTTTGTTTTTGGATAAATCATCCAAAAAATAATTTCTTATTTATATAGTTCACTTATCAAAGATTATCATATCAAAATGTTTGTTGGAATACCCATGAACTAGAACTTCAAAGAGTAACATGGTACAGTGTTTACATTGAGTGTCTCATTGGTAGAAGTTCTCAGAGACTTCCATTGTTAGCTGCTGTGGAATCAGCGCTGACTCATGCCAACCTTATGTATAATAGAACAAAACACTGTCTGGTCCTCCATTGTTTTCATGATCATTGGAATGATTCTGTCTGTTATTGTAGCTATTGTGTATTTCCCTCCAATCTAGGGGGCTCATCTTCTAGAATATATCTGTTTTGGTTATTTCATGTTGCTCTAACAGAAAATACCACAAACAGGTGGCTTTAACAAACAGTTTATTCTCTTACAGTTTTGGAGGCTAGAAGTCTGAGTTCAAACTGCCATGCTCTAGTGGCTCGGTAAAAGTTCCTCAACCTTGGGCTGCAGCTCTACCTCTTGCTTCAGGCTCACTGAAGCTGGAGGCTTTCTTCATTCAGATAGCCGCTGGCTACTGAGCCTGACAAACCTAAGGTCAACAAGTAAAAAAGGCACAGTTCCAATATTATCAAACCACATTACAGGTCACTGATTCAGGTCCATTAACAGCCCCAAGATCGGCAGACAACATGGCCAGCTGCTGAATGATGGCTCAGCTTACATGCTGGATTCAAACCTGCCAAAAGCTGCAGACCATTCCCAAAGCTTCTCCATAGATACTGGAAGCAGCCCACATCCCTAAAGGAGCAGCTCGTGGCAGATTCTACTATGGAGTTGATTGCCAGTCTCATCATGGGGAAGAACTATAACCAGCTGCCCAGCCACTCAAACCAAGACTCAGCCAAGTTGACACATAACCTTAACTAACACAATACCAGAACTGTAATACTCTATTGTGATCTACAGGGTTTTCATTGGCTAATTTTTAGAAGTAAATCTCTAGGTTTTTCTTCCAAATCTGTCTTTAACTCTTAGATGTGTATTTCCACTGAAACTTGTCCACCAAAGGTGATCCTGCTGGTATTTGAAATACTAGTGGTATTGCTTCCAGCATCACACAACCATAAGCCACCACAGTACAACAAACTGGCATGAGTGATGGTAGAAGCTCTCAGCACTCCTACTTAAAGATGACTGTGAGAAAAATTGGAATGGAGTATTACATGATAAGGCACCCTACTGACACACTGATTAAGCACTCAGCTGCTAACCAAGAGTTTGGCAGTTTGAAACCACCAAGTGCCTCTGCAGGAGAAAGACTTGACAATCTGCTTCTGTAAAGATAGCAGCCTAGGAAACCCTATGCTATGTTCTACTCTGTCACAAACAGATACTAAGAGTTAAAATAACAACAATAATACTGTACAACAGACATGTCATGGAAAAGCTGAGACTCTGCTTGTTTTGAACATCAGTGGGGTACATGGAACATATTGCTCCGACCTCCAGGATTGGAACCAGGCTTTCCTAAGCCCACGAACTTTTAAGGGAGGATGCCTAATCCTTTCATATAACATGCTGTGGGTCGCCACAAGCCTCAACTGCTGTTGTAGATGTTGGCCACAGTTTATTTTACTGTCTTCAGATACCCTATAGCACTTTCATTCTTCACGTTAAATTCTTATTCTATTCTGCATTTTACTGTTACTCATGTGCCTCTTATCTTCCTTACTGGGTTAGAAATACCTTTAGAAAAGTGACTCATTTTCCCTTATCTTTGTGTCCCCACAATACTTAAAACATGGTTATTATTTGGAATCTCTGGGTGAGGCTAACAGTTAAGTAGCCACTTGCTAACTGAAAGGTTGGAAGTTGGAGTCTACCCAGAGGTGCCTCAAAAGAAAGCTTAGCACCTATTTCCAAAAAAACCAGGCACTGAAAACCCTACAGAGCACAATTTTACTGATATACACAGGAATACCATGAACTGAAATAGATTCAATGGCAATTGGTTTTTAGTCATCATTTAAGGAATGAATAAATGACTGTGTGAATAGATGGATTGATGGCCTATTCATGATTCTAGAAATATAGCCCCTAAATTATATTCCAGTCAAGTTGTGCAGATATTTCTAATACATGCAGAGTCAGCATATTTAAAAACTATGGACTATGTGCCTCTTCTTGATAACATATATTACAAGCTACCATTTATCCTGTAGCTATCATTAGAGTCTACATGATCATCATAATTTCTAATCCTCACAAAAGTCTTTCAAAATAAGAGTCTTATCCCCATTTTTCTAATGAACAAATACACAGATTGTATCACTCACCCAACTCCACACAACTAGGAAACAACAAACTCTGGTCTAAATTCGGAATTTTCACTCTTAATAAGACATTTTAAAGAACATCGTTAGCATTATATTTTAAAGTACAATACACACACTCAAAACCACAAAAACAAGAGGTTTATTTTTCTAATAGACTGGTGAAACCCCTGAGACTATGGCTCCAAGTCATCCTTCAGGCCTAGAATTGACCTCACTCTCATGGCTTAACTCTCAGTCAAACTATAGACAGGACTACGAGCTGAACACCTGCACCAGTGAAATGCACTCTTTAGAAAAATGAACCATGGGAGATCAGAAGGGCAGCATTTGCACAGGGAGAAAGATAGGGAGGCAGGAATGCATAGGCAAGAGAGACATACAGAAAGGGTAACCACAGGAAGAAAGTAGGAGGTGAGATTTTATACTGTGGGGGATGTAACCAGTGTCACAAAACAAAATATGTATATGAACTGTTGAATGTGAAATGAATCTCCTTTGTAATATTTCATCCAAATCACAATAAAATGTTTTAAAAATAAAGTGCAATACACAGAGTTGGTGAAGGTTAAGGCAAAGTAAATGAAGTGTTTTCAGACAACAGGAAAATGTATGTTCTATGATCAGACTGGTCTTTTCCTGTCAGCAGTTGTTTTTCTTTTTCCTTCCTTTGTTGTTGTTGTTATGTGCCATAAAGTCGGACCCAACTCATAGCGACCCCTCCTTGGGTTTCCAAGGCAATATCACTATGGAAGTAGATTGCCCAACTTTCCTTCTGAGGAGTGGCTGATGGGTTTGAACCACCAGCCTTCTGGTTAGCAGTCAAGTGCCTTAGGCACTACACTACCAGAACTCCCTTTCCTTCCTTTAAAGTCTTTCTTTTTCTCAGAACACAAACTTATTTTCCCATCAAATTTTCTTTCTAATTTTTATTTAAGTTCATGGACTTAACATTGTTAGGCATTGAATTACAACTCCTTAAAATTATGAGCTCTAAATCCTCACCTGAATACCTACGGATGTGATCCCATTTGGGAATACAGATTTTTTTGTTACGTTAATTACACCATATTAGTGTGGGGTTTGTCTTAAGTCAATCAATTTTTGAAATATGAAAGAGCACAGGAAAAAGAAAACACAAAAAAACAGAGATAGGGGAAGATAGATGCCAAAGATGCCACACTACATAAAGGTTATCAAGGAACCAAGGAACAAAAAGAAACTGAAAAAAGACAAAGACCTTCCTTCAGAGCTGACAGGGATAGAAAGCCTTCCCCGAAAGAAAAAAAAAAAAAAAAACTCATAGCCATCCAGTGGATTCTGACTCATAGTGACCCCCATTAGGTTTCTAAGGCAACACATCTTTACAGAAGTAGATTGTCCCAACTTTCTTCTGCAGAGTGGCTGGTGAGTTTGAACAGCCAACCTTCTGGTTAGCAGTCAAATAAATGTCTTAGGCACTGCACCACCAGAGTTCCTTTCCCTTAGAGCCAGTTCCCTGAATTCAGACTTATAGCCTCCTACACTGTGAGCAAATAAAATTGTTTGTTTGTGAACTACTTGTGGTATTTCTATTATAGCAGTGCACAGAAACTAAGGCAATCATCTTCTTTGTTTTTTTAAGTTCAAACTTACCTATTGCAAAATCTAGTAAGTTGCCAAATTCTAATACTTTTACCCTCAAAGTTCTCTAGTCCAAGCCCCCTTTTTTTTTATCTAGTAGAACTACCCTATGTACCTAGACTATAGCAATAGCCTCCCAGCTGTCTCCCACTGCACTTAATTTTTCATGTTGCTGCTGGAGTCACAATTCCAAGAGACATACTGGAGGTTTGATTGCAAATTACGGAAATCCAAGTCTTTGTATCCCTAACAAGATCTATCACAGTGTGTCACACAGAAGAGAGAGACACACAATATAACTGGGATGTCTGTCATTTATACAGTCTAGGTTACAGCTTTGTACTTCAAGGTAGATCTTGAGATGTTCTTTTTGATAATAAATGCCACATCATTCCTCTTCAATTTTTCATTCCCAGCATAGCAGATCATATGATTGTCTGATTCAAAATGGCCAAAACCAGCCTATTTCAGCTCACTAATACCTATAATTCAGAAGGAAGTTTGGGGAAATCTACTTCCATAGTGATATTGCCTCAGAAACCCAAGGAAGGGTCGCTATGAGTTGGGGCCGACTTGACGGCACATAACAACAACAAATCTATGATATCAATATTTTTGTATTTCATTTCATTTTTGACAATTTTGAATTTACCTAGATTCATACTTTGTACATTCCATGCACCAACTACTAATGAATGTTTGCAGCTGTTTCTTCCCATTTTGAGTCATGCCCCATCAGTAAATGAAGGCTCTGAAAGCTTTACTCCATCCATGTCATTAAGGTGGACTCTATTTTGAGGAAGCAGCTCATCCCCAGTAGTATTTTGAGTACCTTCCAACCTGAGGGGCTCATCTTCGTACATTATATCAGGCAATGTTTCAGGGCAGTGTTTCACTGTTATTTATAAGGTTTTCAGCAGCCAGTTTTTTTCATAAGTGGATGACCTTGTTCTTCTTCCAAGTCTGTCTTTGTCTGGAAGCTCCACTGAAACCCGTCCACCAAGGGTGACCCTGATGGTATTTGAAGTACTAGTGGCATAGCTCCAACCTCACAGCAACATGCAAGCCACCACAGTATGACAAACTGACATACAAGTTGATGCTGCTATTATTCAAATTTACACACCAACTACTAAAATCCAAGATGAAGAAATTGAATTTTTACCAACTTTGCAGTCTGAAGGAGCTCTGGTGGCATAGTGCCTAAGGCATTTGATTGCTAACCAGAAGACTGGCAGTTCAAACCTACCAGCCACTTCATAGAAGGAAGACTGGACAATCTACTTCTGTAGAGATTTACTGCCTCTGAAACCCAAAAGGGGTCACTATGAGTTGGAATCGACTTGATGGCAGTGAGTTTGGTTTTTTGGTTTGCAGTCTGAAATTAACCTAATATGCAATTAAGAAGTATTGATAACCATTGGTGATTGGAATGTGAATATTGGAAACAAAAAAGAATCATTGTTAGTTGGAAAATGTGGCCTTGGTGATATAAATGAGACTGGAGATAGCATGATAGAATTTTCTAAGACCAACAACTTATTCATTGCCAATACCTTTATTCAACAACATAAATGGTGGTTTTACATGTGGACCTCACCAGATAAAATAAACAAAAATCAGATGAACTATATCTGTGGAAAGAGTAGATAGAGAAGCTCAATATCACCAGTAAAAACAATGCCAGGAGGTGACTGTGGAACAGATCATCAATGGCTCATATGCAAGTTTAAGCTGAAGCTAATAAAAATTGCCTTGGTTATATCCCACTTGAATTTAGAGACCATCTGAAGAATAGATTTGTTGCACTGAACACAAATATCTGAAGACCAGATGAATTGTGGTATGGCATCAACAATATCATACATGAAGAAAGCAAACTATCATTAAAAAGACAGGAAAGGATGAAAAGACCAAAATCGATATCAGAAGAGACTCTGAAACTTGCTGTTGAATGGAGCATAGCAAAAGTGAATGGAATATATAATGAGATAAAAAAGCTGAACAGAAGATTTCAAAGGGCAGCTTAAGAAGACAAAGTGAAGTATTATATTGAAATGTGCAAAGACCTGGAGTTAGAAAATCAAAAGGGAAGAACATGGTCACCATTTCTCAAGCTGAAAGAACTGAAGAAAAAAATCAAGCCTTGAGTTGCAATAATGAAGCATTCTATGGGCAAAATATTGAACAATACAGGAAGCATCAAAAGAAAATTGAAGGAATAGATAGAGTCATTGTACCAAAAAGAATTGGTCAATGTCCAGGTATTTCAGGAAGCAGAATATGATGAAGAACCAATAGTACTGAAGGAAGAAGTCAAAGCTGAACTGAAGGAATTGGCAAGAAATAGGCCCCAGAAATTGACAGAATACCCACTGAAATGTTTAAACATACTCATGCGGTGTTGGAGGTGTTTCCACATTTATGCCAAGAAATTTGAAAGACAGCTACTTGCCCAACTGACTGGAAGAAGTCCATATTTGTGCCCATTCCAAGGAAAGATGATGCAACAGAATGTGGCAGTTATGGAACAATATCATTAATATCACATGCAAGTAAAGTCTAGCTGAAGATAATTCAAAGATGGTTGCAGCAGTATATTGACAGGGAACTTCTAGAAATGCATACTGGATTCAGAAGAAGACATAGAACTGGGAATATAATTGCTGACATCAGATGGATCTTAGCTGAAAGCAAAGAATACCAGAAAGATATCTACCTGTGTTTTATTGACTAAGCAAAGGCATTTGCCTGTGTGGATTGTAACAAATTATAAATAATGTCATGAAGAATTGGAATTCCAGAACACTTAATTGTACTCATGAGGAACGTGTACATACACCAAGAGGCTATCATTCAAACAGTACAAAGGGATACTGCATGGTTTAAAATAAGTAATGGTGTGTATCAAGGTTGTATCCTTTCACCATACTTACTCAACCTGTATGCTGACCAAATGTGGTAGTTCAGTTTGTATGTCAAGCTGGGCCTGGTTGAGTGGCTGGGCAGCTGGCGGTAGTTATTCCCCATGATGAGACTGGCAATCAACTCCATGGTGGGATCTACCACAAGCAGCTGAGTAGCTGCTTTGGGTATGTGGTCTGCTTCCTGGATATAAGCAGCAGCTTCGGGAAAGATCTCTGGTTTATGGCACGCTTGGACCCTGCATGTAGCTGTGTCATTGTTCAGCAGCCTGCCAGGCTCTGCTGACCTTGGGACTTATAATGGACTTAAATTAATGGCCTGCCATGTGGTTTGGTAACATTGGGACTGCTTTTTTACTTGCCAACCTTGGATTTATCAGCCTCAGCAGCCAGCAGGTGTCTGAGTGAAGAAATGCCTCTAGCTCCAGTGGGCCAGGAGCAGGAGGCAGAGCTGGACCCCAAGGTTGAGGGACTTTCACCCAGCTCCTAGAGCCTGGCACTTTGAACTTGGACTTCTAGCCTCCTGATCTGTAAGAAAATAAACTCCTGTTTGTTCAAACCATCCCATTGGTGATGTATTCTTGTCAGAGCAGCACTAGGTAACCATAACACCAAATAATCCTAGAAGCTGGACTGTCTATATGAGGAAGAGCACAGCGCCAGGATTGGAGGAAGAACAATTAATAATCTGTGATATCCTGATGACACAACCTTGCTTGCTAAAAATGAAGATGACCTGAAGCACTTACTGATGAAAATCAAAGAGTACAGTCTTCAGTATGTATTACATCTTAACATAAATAAAACCAAAACCCTTACAACCGGACCAGTAAGAAACATCATAATACATGAAGAAATGATTGAAGTTATCAGGGATTTCATTTTACTTGGATCCATAACCAGTAACCATGGAAGCAATAGTCAAGAAATCTGACAACATATTGCACTGGGCAAATCTGCTGCAAAAGATTTCTTTAAAGTGTTAAGAAGCAAAGATGTCACTTTGAAGACTAAGATGTGCCTAACTCAAACCATGGTATTTTCAATCACCTCATTGAAAGTGTGTGACAGCTTGACAATGAATAAGGATGACCAAAGAAAAGTTGATATTTTTGCAGTGTGGTGTTGGTGAATACTGAAAATACCATGGACTGCTAGAACAAACCAATCTGTCCTATAAGAAGTGCATCTGGAATTCTCCTTGGAGGTGACAATGGCCAGACTTCCTCTCACCTACTTTGGTTACATGGTCAGAAGGGACCATTCCCTGGAAACGAATACCATGCTTGGTAAGATAGAAGATCAGCAAAGAAGGAGAAGACACTCAATGAAACTAATTGACACAATGACTGCCATGATGAGCTCAAGCATAGCAAGGATTTTGAGGATGCTGTGAGATGGGGCAGTTCTTCATTCTGTTGTACACAGGGTTGTCTTAAGTCAGAGAGTACTTGACAGCACCTAATGCAGGTTACAGCTTCTCCACCAACCAAAATTATCTTATGCATAAAAAGGAAAAAAAAAAAAAAAAAGATAATGGCCCTGAACTCCAAGGAGGCTACCAAGGATAACAGTTTCATCTGGGCCTGAAATGTAACCAGAGATTCAAGTGGTATTAGGATTTTATTTCTGTTCCTCTGCTTTTATAAGCATCCCTGTCATTCCTTTTTCTCTTTCTGATTTCTTTGTCTTTTTCTGCTTCACCAGTTTTCATGGTGGAAAAGCTCTGTAGGTATTTCCAGCAACCAAAGGCAGGCTTACTTCCTCCTCAGCTCCACCACTTAATTCCAGGGGAAGAACTCTGATGGGCTTGTCCCTCCCTAGGCCATTTGATTGTGAAGTGTGGGTCCCTTGGACTACCATGGTTGCTCCTGCAGTTACTCATGTGATATAGTTAGAGGTAACAGGGGAGAATAGGCTGTTCCAGAAAGAGGAAGGTACTGGCAGATAAAGCAATAGGTGTCTACTACACTGCCCTGTCCTGCTCTTTCATTAAAAGTAGTAATGGCTCCCCATCACCTGCAGCACAAGCCTGTTCTTCAGATATCATGCATGCTAACCCATATATCTTTTTTCATGTTTTCTTAAATTTTAAGTCCCTCTATCTTTTAAAATCCTTTCAAAAGCTCAAGACCAACTCACTTCCTCCACAAAGCTGCTTCATCTACCTTCCGTACTTCATAATTCCAGCAAAACATATAGTATTCTGTGCTGAGTTATAAATTAGATATGCAGAGGTTTTTTTTCCACAATTGGACTATAAGTGTCTGGAAAGTAAATGTATTTCTCCATCTTTGTATCACCAATAGAAACTGTCATAGTGAGTGGTACAGAAGAGAGAAATACAGTTGTAACTGAAAGGACTTCATTTACACAGTCTTAGAACAGAGCTTCTTTAGAGCCTCTCTGCCAACCACAGCATGCCAGATGGCAGTAATTGCATCTTTTCATTTCACTAACTCCAGCAAATTAATACAGTGTCATGCATGTAGAGGGCCCACAGTAAATACTTAATGAATATATGAGTGAATAACTCCAGTCTTCATCCCCATACCTTCTATGCTACCTTTGTGCTTATAGCTCACTCTTCACAATTAGAACATGCTTTGTTCAGTAATTTCCATTTGCTGTTGCTGTTAGGTGTCAGTCATTACCGTGTCCATTCTGGCTCATGGTGGCCCCATGTGTGCAAAGTAGAACTGAACTCCGTAGGGTTTTCAAGAGTGTGATCTTTCAAAAGCCGGTTTTCAGGCCTTAGTTCTGAGGCACCTCTGGGCAAGTTGGAACTGCCAACCTTTCCATAAATTGTCCAGTGCTTAACCATTTGAGACACCCAGAAGCCATTTCCCTTGCTTACTACTTGATTTTTTCCATTGAAATATAACCTCCGCAGAGTCAAAATTTTTCTTCAGGGCCTTTAATATGGCTGGCACCTAGCAGTTGTTCAATAAATACTTTTTAAATGAAAAATACAATTATCATATGCAAAGACACTTGATCTCATCACTAAGATTTTTTTGTTGCTTTATACGTAAGAGCCGTGTCTTAGATTTCTTTTAATATACCCATAGAATCTGTCACTTGGTGGGAATTTAATAAACATTTGCTTTTGTTGATATTTTCATTTAAGTTTTTCCAACATTTTTTTGATGTACTGTTAGTCTTTTTCCATTAACTACTAAATATTTTTCTCAAAAAGATATGGCTCATAATTTTCACTGAAACTGACTAATCTGCAGTTTAACAATAAATTACTGGAAATAAATGGTTTTTCCCAGTCGCCACCTGTCTTCTGGGAAGAGAAAAATAAAGAGCTGCTTCTCTTAAGAGAGGAAATAGCATTCCATGACACTTACCCTCACATGTTATCATGGGATCACAGCCCAATGCAGAATCTTCCCCAATAAACAAAAACAATCTTTTTTTTTTTTCTGACAGAATATAGGTTTTCACTGTTTTCTCATGAAAAAAACATATTGTCAGCTACCATGTGATGGTTTCTCTTTTCTTCTTTTGTGGGATCTTCCCTCAAGGAGGTCCCCAGGCTGTGAATTCACAGGCTGCCTCACACAACAAATATCAAGTGCCAATATGGGCAGTTCCCTGTATAACTGAAGCTCTGGAGCCTTCTACATGATGAGTTCATATGACTCTCAATAATCTCTGGAATGTAAAAGCCATAATGTGTCCCATACTTCATCCTTCTCTTGCCTTACATTTTGTCACATGTTGACAGAAGCAGTGCTTTTAATCTTCAACACCTTAAAGAACTTTTAGTAAAACTACAGTTTCAGGTGTTATTCACTACACTTTCTCTTCCTAAGGCTGAAAGGCAAGTCCCATGGGGAACTGAGCCTATAACCATTTGAAAGACCTTGACATACTGAGCTGCAACAGAGATTGGTGCTCTAACCAAGGGTCAGCAAGAGTTTTCTTTAAAGGGCGAGATAGCAGATAATTTTTGTAAGTCTCGTAGGGCTTCTGTTGCATATTCAGTTTTGGTTTTGTTTTATTTTCCTTTTTTATAACATTAAAAAATTTTTAAAACATTCTTGGCTTAAGGACCATATAAAAAAAGAAGCCACAAGCCAGTTTGGACCCACAGGCTGTTTGCCAGTCTGTACCTTAGAGTCAGGAAAACCTGGTTAGATTCTGTCTCTGGCACTTCCTAAATATATAACAGGCCTGTTTGTTTTTTCTCAGTTTTCTTACTTCTAAAATGTGGCTAAATTCTTACACCTTAATAGGATAATATGGGAATTAATGTAATGTTATAAAGCTTATAATGTAAGGCGTGTAAATGTTTCAGCATCATGCCTGACATTTGGTAAGCACTCGATTAGTGCTTATTAGTGTCACTTATTATTATCATTTCTCAGAAGCACCTCTGCTCTCGAGCAATTTTTAAAAAAGCTCATTTCATCTCAAATCTAACCTATAGCATACCTACAAGACAGAGTAGAACTGCCCCATAGGGTTTCCAAAGGTATAAATCTTTATGGAAGTAGACTGCCACATTTGTCTCCTGTGGAGAGGCTGATGGGTTTAAACTGACAACCTTTTTGTTAATAGCCAAGGATTTAACCACTGTGCCACCAGGGTTCCTTGATCTCTACCACTGAATCCTTATTACTGGCCAAGCTAATCTGCCTTTAGCATAAATTCTCTTCTAGGAGTTCCTTGTTCCTTTATGCAAATAAAATCTTCATGGACCTTCCCAGCAGTCTGGGAAGATGTGTTGAGTTCCATTATGGAATGTGCTTAGACATAGGTTAGACCTCTCCTACAAAAATGTAAGTGGACACAGATATTGCATAACAGTAGACAAGATGAATATCACCAATTAATACAGGTGCAGGAGATTACCCAATAATGAACCAAGCAGTTCAATTCTGAATGCCCCAATGAACCTTGAATAAGCCAATTAGTATAAATACAGGGGTGAGTTATAATTAAAGTACATTAGTTAATCACCTGCAGTTCTTAGTTACTACCCCAGTCAATTTCCCAAGAGAAAGGTATACATTTTTTCTTGACATACAGTGCATTTTGATTTCAACAAATATTTACTGGGCATCTATTTTGTGAAAAGCACCAAACTAGGCATTACAGGGGAAACATGGATGAACCACACCCAGATATGCCTTTCAGGAGGAAGGAAGAAGGAAGGTGTGTGGCAGACAGGCTTTAAAAATGTTCTGTAGAATAGACACAGAGATGAAGTGTTAGAGGACACAGCAGGGGTTTGTATTGGTTCCCTGAGCAATCAGAAATGGCTCCAAGTAGCTTTTTAGCTGCACCTTAAAAGATAGATAGGATTTCAATTTCAACAGGATGAAATGGCTGTGTCATAATGAAATTAAATAATAATACGAAGAATGTTTTGTATTAGGAAATCCCCTAATGTACAGTTGACCAAAGCATGAGAATTATGAGTGAGAATAGAGAGTGTTGAGGCTAGAATGAGAATGACCTGGAAATGAGTGAGCGTTCATCCTCTTGCATCACACATGAGGAAACTGAATTGCAGAGAGATTAAGCATTTTTCCCAGGTCTCACAGCTAATGGCTGAGCGGAGATGCCCCTCGACTCACTAGCCTCCTGAGCTGATTCATTTTCCATTACCTAATCACTGGGGACAGATAATGTATGAAATTGAATACCATACTAAGGTTCTTGTTTTTCTACTAGAAGAAGTGATTTGACACTGAAAATCTTTGAGCAGCTGAGTATCATTGTCAGAGGTATACAAATCTGATTTAAGCAGCAGTACACAAGGGGAAATCAGGAGCTCTGGTGGCGTAGTGCCTAAGGCATTTGACTGCTAACCAGAAGGCAGGTGGTTCAAACTCACCAGCCACTCCATGGAAGGAAGGTTAGGTAATCTACTTCCATAGTGGTAAACCAAACTCACTGCCATCAAGTCAATTCTGACTCATAGTGACCCCTCCTTGGGTTTCTGAGGTGGTATCACTACAGAAGTAAATTACCCAACCTTCCTTCCTAGGAGTGGCTGGTGGGTTTGGACCACCAGCCTTCTGGTTAGCCATCAAATGCCTTAGGCTAGGCACTACACGACCATAGTGATACTGCCTTGGAAACCCAAAGAGGGGTCGCTATGGGTAGAATCCAACTCAATGGCAATGAGTTTTTGTTTTATTTTGTTTTTACTACAAGGGGAAAAGGAGTTTTGGTAGTGCAGTGGTTAAGGCATTTGGCTGCTAACCACAAAGTCAGTAGTTCAAACCCACCAGCCACTCTGCAGAATAATGAGGCAATCTGCTTCCATAAAGATTTACAGCCTTGGAAATTCTATGGGTGGTTATTATGATATAGAACCAACTAGATGGCAGTGAGATTTTTTTTGTTTTTTTGTTTTTAATATGAAAGGAGAAAGGAGCTCTGGTGGTGCAGTGGTTAAAGCATTTGGCTGCTAACCTAAAAGTTGGTAGTTTGAAGCCACTAGCCGCTCCATGGGAGAAAGGTGAGGCAGTCTCTGTCCATAGATTTACAGCTTTGGAAATCCTATGGGGTATTTCTACTCTGTCCTGCAGAGGAGCTGTGAGTTGGAATTGACTCCATGGCAGTGAGTTTGGTTTGGTTTTATGAAGGAATCCCTGGGTGGTGCAAAGCACTCAGCTGCTATCCAAAAGTTTGAAGGTTTGAGTCCGCCCTGAGGTGCCTTGGAAGAAAGGCCTAGGGATTTACTTCAGAAAAAAATCAGTCATTGAAAACCCTGTAGAATGTAGTTCCACTCTGCCATGCATGGGTTCCCCATGAGTCAGAATCAACTCCACAGCAACAGATTATGGATTATGGAAGGGGAAGTAAAGGAAGAGGCTGTAGGCAGAGAGGCAGACAAAAAACACTGCCATAATCTTTACAATCTGAACTAGGTTAATGGCACCAAGGATGCCTTGGATGGGACAGATGAAAAGATCCCTGTGAAAGGAAACCCAAAAATGACTGGAAAGATCAACAGAAGGAAATAATAGAAAGAAGAAGGTGTCAAATGGGACCCAAAGTGTTTTAGCAAATACCCATTTAGTTCTTCCTGTATACAAAGTGTATAGAGCAGTTGCTTCTGCCCTCCTTCACTGTGTTGCAGATCTCTACAGGCCTAGTAAAGTATTACTCTATTGTACACTAAAGAGATGCAGTATAGTAGAAGAACACTGTGCTCAATCCCAGAACTGGCATGGATCTCCTAGGTCTTAGCAAACAATTCACTTCTTTGAACTTCTGATTCTAAAATATGAGACACAACCTGGATGATGTTCAGAGCCCTACCAACTCTCATGACAGTGATTCTAAACATCAGGTGTGAGAAAAGATGCAAAGGTCAAGGACTGCCAGCTTCAAAGATGCTTCCGCCTGGCACAAAATTAGGATATACCTCTTTGGGGATGAAGAGGCACAGATTTGAGGAAGCAGTTCCTCTCCTCAAGTAGTTCCTCTTCTCAAGGAGAATCCTGCTTGTTTGTTGGTCATGCTCCCTGAACTCTGAAGTTCAACACACAGCCTGATGAGATGGCAGAAGAGGCTCCAGAAAGATGTAACTCCCCAGCAAGGTCCAGAAATAGCACATCCCATGCAGGAGTGTGCCCCCATGTCTGCCCTCCCCGACAGGACCCTCTGAGGTGTCCATTATGTCTGGCTGCACAGCAGGTAGTCAATCAGGGAATAGCCTTCAATGCTCAGGAAAAGGGTTTCTGTGAATGTGTGTCTTTGAGTGTATGGCTCTCTGAATATTGAAGAATGTCTTTTATTATTTAACCCTGTTATCCAGAGCTTCGTGTCAGGAACCTGTGACAAATCAATGCTTGACACCCAGCCCCCACATGTCTCCTCCAATCACTGTGCCAAGTCACCAACTGGAGCTACAAACAGACATTTTTCCAAGGAGATTTTCTGCTTCTGAGCCAATGCATGTGCCCTGCAGCACAGTATGATGGATATATCTTTCAGGATCAAATAATCAATTATGCAGAATGCTTCATTAACAATAACTACTAGAGTCAATGGCCAGGGTCATAACAATGCAGCTCATCTGTGCTTCAATGCATTGACCCCTCCCACTCTCCTTGTCAAGAGATATCAAGGAACAGATTCATCAGGAATAATGGCCAGATGTTTGCTTGTTAACGATCCTTCCATAATCAGAAATGTGATGACCACGGGACACTTAATCTTGTCAATTTTTGTGACAGAAAACATGCTTAATTTATCATTGGCTTTGCAGAAAACAAAGCTCTCATTCATCCAAACCAAACTAGGGAACAATTAATATTCAGAATTTTGTCTTACTTGCACTATAAACCCAAAATAAGCCAAATTGCTTCTTGCAATTTATTTAACAGTGCTGAGGACTCAAACAAGCAGCTCCTGGATCCCACTCCAAGTGCTGAGTGGAACGGAGGGTTGTCCCTGGGTGAGCTATAAAATGTGATCATTGCCAGAGTCTTCAGTCTGGTCCTCAAGCCTGCTATTAATGACTCTGTCTTAACTGCAAAGTATGGACACTTATCTCCAGCAGCTGCCAGCCTTGGTGCTTATAATCACCTTTGCACAGCCGTCCCCTCTCCTCTCTGACAACCCAAACTCTGTATAGACTGCCGAGATTTTACTGCCCAGAGATTCATTTCTAAGTAAGAATAATGTTAAGGATAAGGGGGAAAAAATTGATTGAAACCAAAAAACATAAAAAGCATACACCTTACTTAATGAAGGGTCATCTTTTATTTCATCTGAATGTTCTCAGTCTTGAAAGGATACATTCACAAAAGTGTCATAAAAGAATATTGATCCTAAAATTGGAAAATGTAGTCACCTTATGTTTCATGACTTTGAAATGTTATGTTTACTTTTCAACAATAAACACTCAATTTCTTGGTCCATTAATTATTAACATTTTTTTTTCCAGTTAATGTAGTCATTCAGTCCATTGTGACCTATGGTGACTCCATGTGTGTTAGAAATGTGCTCCACAGATTTTTTTAATGGTTGATTTTTCTGGAGTAAATTCCCATCCTTCTTGTTGCACTTGAACCTAAAACCTTTTGATTAGCAACCAAGTATGTTATTTATTAACACTATTAGTAATATGTTATCAATATTTTAATGAAATATTTAATATTAAATATTCATCAAACCTTAATTAATAAACAAAATCCTGAAGTGGAAAGCTTTCCATATCAAACAAATTAAGAGGCTACTCTACTTTAGTGTTTTAACTGAGTTTTTTGTTTCAGAAACAAGAAGCACCGTAGAGATAAAGAGAACAAAATTAGACTGTAAAAAATAATGTGGACCTATATTCCTTCATTATTTTAGGTAATGGGGTCAAACTACCTCAAAATGCTACTGTAACCACAAAGACAGGTCGGTTAAAGCCGCAGAAAAATAGTATTTCTACTCACATCTACTGCAAAGATGAGATTATAGCAATGTTGAGTGTAATTAGAGATCTTCATCTTCAGAAATTGAAAAATATCCCTTTTTCTGCTCCCACTTTGCTAACCCATCAAGCAATTGAGAAAATTTCCTCTCCTCTTTATGTTTCATTTACTGGTTCCTGTTTAAGGCTTGTTGATTCGGCCTCTCCTTGGGTTTCTGAGGCAGTATCTCTGCAGAAGTAGATTGTCCCATCTTCCTTCTGAGGACTGGCTTGTGAGTTTGAACCACCAGCCTTCTGGTTAGCAGTCAAATGCCTTAGGCACTAAGCCACCAAAGCTCCCAGTATTTAAGGCTTGTTGTTGTTAGGTGCCATCCAGTCTACTTCAACTCATAGCGACCCTACGTACAACAGAAGGAAACACTGCCCAGTTCTGCCCCATCCTCACAATCCTTACTATGCTTGAATCCATCATTACAGCCACTGTGTCAATCCATTTCATTGAGGGTTTTCCCTTTTTTCACTGAACCTCTACTTTTCCAAGCATGATACTCTTCTTCTTTAGTCCCTTCTGACATGACTAGAGTACGTGAGACAATTCTGGCCATTCTCGCTCCTACAAGTCATTCTGGCTATACTTGTCCCAAGACAAATTTGTTCCTCTTTAAGGCTTAGCTTTATCCCTTTTATTATTGTCTTCACCTAAGGCTACTATTGGGGAGTTCTGGTGGCATAGTGCCTAAGGTATATGACTGCTAACCAGAAGGCTGGTGGTTCAAACTCACCAGCCACTCCTTGGAAGGAAGATTAGACAATCTACTTCCGGAGAGATACTGCTCAGAAACCCAAAGATAGGCTGCTATGAGTTGCAATCAACTCGATGGCAGGAGTTTGGTTTTGGCCTTTTTAAGGCTACTATTACCTAAATAGGGCTTAATGATAAAGGTCTTCATTCTGTGAGAGAGGAAAAGAGTAAGAGAGGGAATATGAAAAGGAGAAAGTTAGAGAAATGCAGTTAAAGGACTCAGCTGCTAGCTACGAAGTCACTGGTTCCAACCCCCCTACTGTTACTTAGAAGAGAGAGGTGGCAGTCTGCTTCAGTAATGTTTACAGCCATGGAAACCCTACGGGGCAATTCTATTCTGTCCTATAGAGTCACTATGAGTCGCAATCTACTTGACCCCAATGGATTAGAGTATATTTATACATGTAACATCTATCAAAACAGTAGAATAACACTGTTGTTGTTGTTAGGTGTGGTAGAGTTGGCTCTGACTCATAGCAACCCTATGTAGAACAGAACAAAACACTGCACAGTCCTAGGCCAGCCTCACAACCCTTGCTATACCTGAGCCCATCATTGCAACCACTCTGTCAATCCATCTTGTTAAGGATCTTCCCCTTTTTCACTGACCTTCCACTTTACCAAGCACGGGATCCTTCTCCAGGAGTAGTCCCTTCTGACAACATAGCCAAAGAAAGCGAGAGGAAGTCTGGCTGTTCTTGCTTCCAAGGAGAGTGTAGCCACACATCTCTGGGACATATTTGTTCATTCTCAGGCAGTCCATGGTACGTTCAGGATTCTTCACCAACACCAAAATTCAAAAGCATGAACTCTTCTTTAGTCTTCCTTATTCATTGTCTAGCTTTCACATGCAAATGTTGTTGTTGTTATTCAAATGAGGCTATAGAAAATACCATGGCTTGGGTTAGGTGTACCTTAGTCTTCAAAGACACAACTTTGATCTTCATCACTTGAAAGAGGTCTTTTGCAGCAAATTTGTCCAGTGCAATAAGTCATCTGATTTCTTGACTGCTGCTTCCACTGGTGTTGATTATGAATCCAAGTAATATGAAATTAGAATAGCATTAGGGGTTCATAAAAGGAGAGAGCCTCTGCACTGGAGATCTATTTATTTGACAATTTGTCACAACATATTATTATGAAAATTTTAATTATACAGTCCTAAATTTAAATTTACAATGCTGGCAAAAAATGACATTAATCTGTTTAAATAATAAAACAGAAAATCCTTAATGGATATCTGCATAGCTCATCAACAGCAATGCTATCAGGAATTGACACCTATATCTAATTCACTTACTAATGCAAGGTATCTGTGAGTCATCCTTGAGTCCTGTCTCTCCTTCCTCTTAAACACCTCAAATGATCACCAAGTACTCTCAATTCTGTTCTCTAATCCATTCAATTTTCTTGTGTCTTTCCTGTTACTGTGTAGGTCAGGGCTTCCATTACCTTCTCCTAGGACTTCGTTGGTGGACTTCTAACTTCTTTCTGTAGGTCTACTATTTTAATCCATTCTCCAACACTAGCCAGAATGATCTTTTTAAAATGCAAATCTCAGTATGTCATCCTCTACACTCAAATCCCTTCAACTGCTTCTCGACATTTCTTAGAAAAAATATCAAAATTGTTAACAAAATGTACACATTTCTGCACCACTTTGGCTTGAATATTGCTTTCTCAAGGCAACCTTTCCTGACTTTAGAGTCTAGTTTAGAGTCCCTGTTATATGCTTTCATGCCATTAGTTATATTTTATTCAAGGCACTTATCATAATTGTAGTCATATAGCTATTTGTGTGGTTATTGACTTAATGCCTGTATCTACCACTCAACTCTCAAGCTCCATGGGAGCAGAGACCGGCTCTTCGTTTGCCATTGTATCCTCAATCCTAGCACAAAATAAGTATCATTACTTTGTTGAATTAATTTATTAGTAAATTCCATTTGCTTTACCCTAATCTCATTTGCAGTTTGTCTTACTGTGGTAGCTAGAGTGTTGCTATAATACTAAGAAGTTATGTCCCTGGTATTTCAGATAACAGCAGTGTCACCCAAGATGACCAGGCTTCAGCAGAGCTTCCAGACCAATATTATGAAGGAGGGCCTTACAATGTACTTTTGAAAATCAGCCAATGAATATCTTATGGATAACTGGTGTAGGATCAGACAAAGTTTCATTCTGTTATAGGTAGGGTCTCCAAAAGTCAGTCAACCTGACAGCAACTAGCAAAAACAAAGCTGCTACATTCCCACCGCTCAAGCATAAGCTGTTGCTATCCATTCAACTCCAACTCACTGTGACTCCATGTGTGTCGGAGCAGAATTGTGCACTGTGGGATTTTCAAGGGCTCATTTGTCACCATACCTTTCTTCTGAGGTACTCCTAGGTGAATTCAAACCTCCAATTGTTCCATTAGCTGTTGAATATCACCCAAGAACTCCATGCACAACCATATCTCTGTGCTAATCAATGTCTATCTTTTTTTTTTTTTTTTTTTTTTTTTTTTTTAGCATTTATCATGTGCCAGGCAGGTTGGGCAATCTACTTCCATAGTGATACTGCCTTGGAAACCCAAAGAGGGGTCGCTATGAGTCGGGTCTAACTTGACGGCAAATAACAACAACAACAGGCACTGTGCTGAGCATTTCACATACGTTTTCTTTGTGGCAACTCTGATGTGATACAATTTGTATGCCCATTTTGTAGAAAAGGAAATTGAGCCACTTGAATTCACATATTTGTAAAGCTAAGATTCAAAGCAAAGCTCTTCAGGCTCCACTGGTCTATAATCTTAAGCAATTAACTATCTTTCCTACTGCAAAAGAAGGTGGATTAAATTGGAAAGGGAGGAGAGAAGTATGTGTGTTATTAAAAATTGCTAACATTTTGCCCATATATTGTTACATTGCATACTGACCCAAAGAAATATTTTTTTTCTGTATTTTTCATTTCCATTGGTGGTTATTAGTACCACACCATGCAGAAAAGAGAAAAAGTGTTCCCAGTTTCTACAGACAGTTAAGCCCCAGATAGAGCTATGTTACAGCCTGCCTTTTCCAGCTTCTTGAGGTTTCTTTTATTTTTTTTTT
>NW_006921597.1:23491979-23493144 GCF_000298275.1 Orycteropus afer afer | reverse complement strand
AAAAAAAAAAAAAAAAATGGAGATTTCTTGTAAGCAAGGAAAAGCCCTATTCTGTGATGAAATTTTGGGAATATGCTGACAGATATGCTTTGGAAAAGCATTCCCATATGCTTGCCCTTTTGGCTGGTTCCGCCCAGTCTCTGGGGCCTAAGAAAGGAGTGAAATGTCTGCATTAAACAGAAATATTACTAGGGAGAATAGTACACTTAGCCTCCCATCATTATTGAAGTGACAGTATTTCACAAACCTAAGAGAACCTAAAGACCTAATATGCTGTTTAGTCAATTTATAGATGGAGCCTCACATAATTTTTTTTTTTTTTTTGTAGGAGATATTAACTGCATTAACTTGTGTTTACTGTTTTTTATAAACATGTTTATTCACCATGTACTTTTTTTTCTACCTATTAAATATCAGGTGCTTCAAGAGGGGGATGCAATAAAGCAATTAAAACATTGAAGCTAGCCAAAATCATTTTTACAGTGCAATTATTTTTCTCTGGTTCCCTACAGATGATAAAATAGCCTCATCCACAGGGACTGGAATACAAAGTTGATGTCCATCTAAAACTATTTACTGTTTCTTACAAGCATTATTAGAAGGCAACACAATATCCTAATGCTAAATCTCTTTTTAGCCGTTGTTCTGAGAATTCAATATTATTTTATATAGTGTTTTCAATAAGAATACACCTGATACATATGCTAGCTTTCTAAATTAAGCCTTTCAGCATCACAGTTGAAGTTTATTTTAACAATCTTTTTTTTAATGCCTTGCTATAACTTCCTTTTGATCATTGCTATTGTTAAAAACAGGAGCTTTGATGGAGTAGTGATAAGGCATTTGACTGCTAACCAGGAGGCTGACCATTCAAATCCCCCAGCCAGTCCTCAGAAGGAAAGTTGGGTAATCTACTTCCATAGTGATACTGACTCAGACACCCAAGGAGGGTTCTCTATGAGTCAGATCTGACTCAGTGGCAGTGGGATTGTTAAAAACAGAATTTTGAGATTTCATATATGTCATATAAGAATGCAATTTTTAAAGATGGCGGACTAGGCAGAAGGACTGCACAGACCCTCTTCATCAAAGACAAGGGAAACCAATTGACACAGACACAGAAGATAATCTTGGACCCCTGAGCCTTGAAGGGAAGGATACAGAA
>NW_006921597.1:23481294-23488926 GCF_000298275.1 Orycteropus afer afer | reverse complement strand
CCCTGGAGAGAACAATCATGGGAGAAGGAAGGGCTGCTTATGCACAGGGAGACAGCTCAGGGTGCAGGAGAGTATGGAGGGATGGTCACTGGGAAGAGGTAACTATGGGGAGGAAGTGGGAAGGGAGCTGTTACATTGTAAACTGTGGTCAATGAAATGAGACAAAGTATATGTGAACTGCTGTATGGAAAGTGAATTCACTCTGTAAATCTTCACCCAAATCACAATAAATAAATAAATAAATAGAATGCAATTTTTGGTTATTACTAATTTACAACATCAAAGCCAAAGGTGAGTATCAATATGCAAGTTGGTAGACTTTTTGGTTCTGCCTTCCCATTTGTATACCACCATACACTATACTAGGAGCTCTGATAGTGTAGTGCCTAAGGCATTTGACTGCTAACCAGAAGGCTGGTGGTTCAAACCCACCAGCCACTCCTCAGAAGGAAGATTGAGCAATCTATTTCCACAGAGATACCTCCTTGGAAACCCAAGGAAGGGTCACTGTGAGTTGCAAGACTCAACAGCAATGAGTTTTTGTTTTGTTTTGTTTTTGTTTTTGGTTACACCTATACTATGTACTCTACACCACATATCATTTTGTTGTCAATTCCAGTTTCTTTTCAAAGTCCTGAAATAAATAATCAACAGCCAACATTCTCTCAGGGTCTTCTAAATGAATACATTCCAGAAGGACAAGAAAACATTAAGATATTCAAGCATCAGAGGTACAGAAAAGAGTATTGTGAAACCAGGAGGAGAAAAAAAAAAAAAAAAAACCCTAAATCCTAACCAGATTGTATTTATCATTCCTTTGGCCAGATTATTATTAGCCCTCAGTACCTGGTTTTTCTGACTATGCCATGATGGCTATAGTATTTTATTTTATTTTGTTGCAGTTATTGAGAAAACAAATGAAAACATACACCAATTCAACAATTTCTGCATACACATTTCAGTGACATTGATTATATTCTTGGAGTTCTGCAAACATTCTCATTCTACTTTCCTGAGTTGTTCTTCCCCCCATCAAAATAAACTCACTGCCCGCTAAGGTTCCTATTTAATCTTTTGAGTTGCTGTTGTCAATTTTGCCCCACAGAGATAGTTCTGAAAATAATATAATTCTCAAGGCAGTCAGTTTTGTTGTTTTTGTTTTTGTTTTTGTTTTTTGTTTTACCTAGTTAAGCTATTGTTTGGTTTTAAGAAGACTTCAGGAATATTTTTGGTTATAAATTTAAAGATTATGTCAGGAAAAGAGTTTCAGGGGCTCCCGTACCCTCCATGGCTCCAGAAAGTGCAGAGTCTATGAGAATTTAAAAATTCTGTTTTGTATTTTCCCCTTTTTGATCAAGATTCTGCTGTAGAATCTTTTGATCAAATGTCCAATAATAGTAGCTAGGCACCATACCAGCCATTCCTCAGAAGGAAAATGGGGCAATCTACTTCCATAAAGAAACTGCCTCAGAAACCCAAGGAAGGGTTGCTATGAGTTGGGTCCTACTCAACGACATATAACACACAACAACAAGGCACCATACAGTTCTTCTAGTCTCATAGCAAAGTTGTTCATAGAAACCATTTCCTATTCCTTACTCTCCTTCTTCTTCTGTTGTTCTAGGTAAATAAAGACCATTTCTTCTGCTTTTGAGTGCCCCTTGCAAACTTTTAAGACCTACGCACTACACAACAAAGTAGGAGGTAGAACAGAAGTACTAAACAAATTATTAGGACAATTAATCAGGATGGACTGTGAAACCGTGAGTCTAAAATTCCAAACCAAGGAACCAAATCCCATGAGATTTTGGGTTCTACATAAGCAGCCTCAGCACTACTTTTTTTGTTGTTATTGTAATTGTTGTACATATCTCTATTACACAACTTTCACCAATTCAGTTTTTCACAGGTGTACAGCTTACTGACAGCAAGCATGTTAATCAGCTTTGCAACCCTATCCTACTCAGCATGATTTTTCCATCACCATTAACCAACCCCACCCCATTTCCCATCCTTCCCATCTCTGGTAATTACTAGCAAACTCGTTTTCTGTGCAGTTGCCTTTTCTTGGGTTTTTTTTTTTTTTTTTTTTTTTTTTTTTTTAATGTAAGTGAGGTCAAATAATATATGTACTTTTGTGATTCATTTATTTTATTAAGCATGTCTTCAAGTTCCTTCCATACTACAGCATGTATCAAGATTTCATTTTTCCTACTGGATCAGTAGTATTCTGTTGTATGTGTGTACCACACTTTGTTTATCCATTCATCTGTTGATGGACATTTATGTTGTTTCCACTTTTGGCTGTTGTGAGTAGTGCTGCAATGAGCATTGGTGGACAAATCTCTGTTTTGAGTCTCTGCTTTCAAGTCCTGTGGGTATATACTAGCAAGGGACTTTCTGGGTCATATGCTAGTTCTATTTTCAGTTTTTTGAACAACTGCAACACTGTTTTCCACAATGGTTGTACCACTTTGGATAAGGTTTTCAATTTCTCTACATCTTTGCCAACATTTGTTATTTTCTGTTTGTTTGTTTTTATCACAGCCATCAAATTGGGAATGAAAATGTATCTTATTGTGGTTTCAATTTGAATCTCTCTGATAGCTAATCTTGTTGAGTATCTTTTCATGTGTTAGTGGTCATCTGTCCCCTTTTGATGAAGTTTCTATTCAAATCCTTTGCCTATTGTATGATTTGGTTATTTGTCTTTTTGTTGTTAAGTTTCCAAAGTTTTCTGGAGGGGACTAAGTTCAATTGGAATAATATGGTCTATAATACAATGTTCTACTTTTTATTTTGTGTGTAGCAACTAGGGTCATAAAAGCTTATGAGCAGCTATCCAAGGAGCAACTATCAGTCTCTCTCTGTGCAGAGCAAAGAAGAGTAGAGAACATAAAAAATTCAAGGAAACAATTAGTCCAAAGGACGAACAGACCCCATGAAACCCAGCCTCCATTGCTCTAAGACAAGACAAACTAGATGGTGTCCAGCTACCACTGTCATCTACTCTGAAATGGATCACAACATCGTTCATGGATAGAGTGGGGAAAAAAATGTGGAACAAAACTCAAAATCATAAAAACAACCAGGCTTACTGGTCTGATAAAGACTGATGAAACCCCCAAGACTATATCCCTGAGATACCCTTCAAGCCTGGAACTGAGCTCACCTCCAAGGCTCTACTTTCAGCCAAACAATATAGACAGGCCTATAATAGCACAATAATGAGGGAGGTGCACACTCATTGGAACAATAAACCATAAAAGGTCAAAAAGGGAGCATTTGCCTGGGGATAAAACTCAGAAAGCCAGAGGGATAGTACAAAATGGTGAAAGAAAATGGTAAACACAGGGAGGAAGTGGAAAGAGTGCTGCTATATTCTGTGAATTGCAATGGATGTCACAAAACAAAATGTGCATGAATTGCTTAACGGAAAACCAATTTGCTCTGTAAACTTTCACCCAAATCACAATTGAAAGAAAAGTTTTTGAAGTTTCATGCATATTTTGGTTATTAGATTTTTATTGGCTATATGGTTTCTGAAAATATGCTTCCAGTTAGGAGTTTGTCTTGTCATTTGTTTGGTAGAGTCTTTTGATGAACAAAAGTTTTTAATTCTTATGAGATCCCATCTATTTATTTTATTCTTTTTCTGTTTGCACTTTTGTTACTATATTAGATAATTCATTGTTAAAAGGTAGATCTAACAACATTGCCCCTGTATTTTCTTCTGAGAATTTTATGGCTTTAGCTTGCACGTTTAGGTCTTTAATTCATGTGTGTGTGTGTGTGTGTGTATGATGTGTGGGAGATGTCCTGTTTTATTTGTCTACATGTGAAAATCCAGTTTTCTCAATAATATTTAGTGAAGAGACTATTATATCCCTATTAAATGGACTTAGTGCCCTTGTCAAAACTCAGCTGACCAGAGGTATGTGGGTTTATTTCTAGAATCTCAATTGTGTCTGTTGTTATATTGAGACAGTTTTGAATACCATAGCTGTATAATATGTTTCAAAGTCAAAAAGTGTGAGCCTTCCTACTTTGTTCTTCTCTTTCAACATTGTTTTAGCTATTCAAGGCCTCTTGCTGTTCCATATAAAATTGAGAATTATATTTTCCATATCTGTAAAAAAGGCTGTGGGAATTTTGATCACTCCTGATAGTTTCCAAAATCACAGTAGTTATTAATAGATAAAGTAAGCAATGATAAAAGTGGCTAAAGTAAGCAATTCAGGGACTGATGGAGACCTTCTTGACAATTTTTGCATGAAATTTTTAGACATACAATGCGTTCTTAATGAACACATGATGAATGAACACAGTAGAGAGGTAATTTGGGATTATAACTGAGTGCTACAATGCCTGCCTCCTGAGAGAGCGGCATAAATTCTATCTGGAATTTAGCCATTGCTTGAAGAAAAGAGGGAGAGAGAAGACTTCAAAATAGAGGAGATAAACAAGAAATAAATTTCTCTGCATCACTAAGTACAAGCTTGGATATTTCCAGAAGAATTGGGAAAGTAATTTGGGCTTCTAAAGAGCAAGAGAGGATACAGAAGTTCAGTAACATGTGAAAACTGGTATACCTGACCCCTTGAGAATGGTCTAATGTCTTTAAAGAAAATGGTAAAATCTCACTTAAATTGTCTGCAGACATTTTTGCAATATAATCCATTGCCCACAATCTTCAGTAAATGTCTGCTACTCTCATAGATTTGAGTCACAGATTCTTTAGGACATGAAAGACTCAGAACCTTGTCCAGTGATGGTGAGACATTGGAAAAGAGCCACAACATACTTACAATAATGAGATAATCCACAACTAAATAAATTCAGTGGAAGCAGAAACCTGGAGTTAGGGAAAACTAAGAGAAATGTAAACCACCAAAGTTGCCACATAGAAGTAGAAAAGGATATTTCCAAAGATAGGACAATCCTACAAATATCTGTGTTATAGGTACTGTAAACATTACTAGCATCTCCCACTTAAACATGTTGCCAGTCTTCCTGATATTTATGACAGTGATAATTGGATAATGATAATTAGTAACAATGTTTTATTTCACTTGGATCCACAATCGACACCCATGATAGCAGCAGTTAAGAAATCAGATGTCATATTGCACTGAAAAAAACTACTGCAAAAAGCTTTTTGGAGTACACTGGGTCAAGAGCCCTTACAAATATGTAGCAGGAGGCTTTCCTATAAAGTGTTTATCTCAATTTTTGGTGAAGGTTAATGACAAGAAAACTCAGTGTATTCTTAACATTATGTTAAGGATGTAACAAGGATTGTGGGGATGACACACACCCAGGCATTGTCTTGTTCTGTTGTGCATAGGGTCGCTATAACTAGGAGCAGACTTGATGGCACCTAACAACAACAACAACATTATGTAAATAACTAAAGCAAACCCACTGCCATCTAATCAATTCTGACTAATAGTGACCCTATAGGGCAGAGTAGAACTGCCCTATAGGGTTTCCACAGCTGTAGGTCTTTACAGAAGTAGATTGCCTCATCTTTCCACTGAGTGACTGGTGAGTTTGAACTGCCAAATGTCTGGTAAGCAAATACCTTCAGCACTATGCCACCAGAGGTTCTAACTAAGACAAAAGGAGCATGTTATTATAAATATGTTATACCTTGTTGTTGTTGTTATGTGCCGTCGAGTCAGACCCGACTCATAGCGATGCCTCCTTGGGTTTCCAAGGCAGTATCACTACAGAAGTAGATTGACCAACCTTCCTTCCGAGCAGTGGCTGGTGGGTTTGAACTGCCAGCCTTCTGGTTAGCAGTCAAATGCTTTAGGGACTGTACCACCAGAGCTCCTATGTTATACCTTATTGGTTCCAATTGTACAACTGTTTGCAGTATCAGTATATTCTAAATATGGTAGCACTGACCGGACCAAGAATATAGGGACAAAAGTTTTATCTAGCGAGTATCACTGCTTATGAAAGCTCTCCTTTGTCAATCTGGGAAATTCACAGCAAAATTCAAGCTATTTAACCTCTAATAAATAAATGAATATCCCCATGTAGGTCATGAGCAAGGTGACAATAACATCATCTCTTCCTTATCTCACTGTCAAAACATTAAAAAATAAATAAATAAAAAACTAGCACACATATTGTGGCTTCTAGGTGTGTTTAACTAATCGGAACAACACTGAATTTTGAACAGATATTTCTATCTGCCAAGGGCTATGTTTTGCCACTCAGGAATACAGTTAGTAATGTGAATTCAAGCATTACTTCCAGATCCATCTCAGCCTTAGAGGAGAGACACAGAACATGGCAGAGGTGCGATCTGCTTCCTTGACAGATGGACTTTGATTTAGCCGTCAATCCCCCATGGGGTTAAACCACAGTGACACACTAAAGGGGGACAAATTTAAACAAATACGGTAGGAAATAATTTTCATTGGTGTGTGGTACTTCTAAAAGGCTGCTACTGTAATAAAATTAGGATGCCAGTTTATTATTGCAGTGAGAGTAATTTTATTTACTTTTTCAGTCAACATACACACAGGGTGGTGAGAGCAATCAGCTGCTGCACTTGTTAGCTCACTGATTAAATATGTTGTCACCTAACTCTGAACTAATTAAAGGGAATTGAAGCTGTTGGTGCATTAGCCAACACGGTATTAACTTTGTTAACTGAGGTTTTTGAGCTTGCTTACTCTTTTCTCTGCCATATTTTTTAATCACTTGTCTTTATCACTAGCAATTTCATCCAGAGTTACCACACAACCTGTTAAAGCAATCTTTTAGTCTTTGGGGTGTATTTACAACAGTTGTTCATATTTCTTGCCATTGGATTATGGAAGAAAACTCAAATTAAATATGCTAAAAATTATTGAAGCCAGGAATATCAAATTAATTAATATAAGTTTTAACTTTTTTTTCCCTATAGGATGTACTCTATTGTGAGTGAATCTATGAGCTTTCATAGAAGTACACTTCTGATAGGCTTAAGCAAAGGAACCAAGCAGGTGACCCTGACAAACCACCCCAAATCCTGAGAATCTTGACCCCGCTCCCCTGGCCTCTGACATCAGCTGTCTAAAGTATCCTGGTCCACTTTCTATGCCCCTATGTTCAATAACCTCATAATATGGCTGCCCCACTTTTTTTTTTTCTTTTTTTCCAAATACTATTTTATTGAGTTTTTGGTGAAAATTTGCATAGCAAGTTAGGTTCCCATTTGAAAATTTCCACACAAATTGTTCAGACATTTGTTACATTTATTACAATATGTCAACATCCTCGTAATTGTGTTCTGTTTGTTCCATTACCAGGACTCTTGTTTCCTTGTCCTCTTACCTTCTCATCTTTAAGTAATTAATGACTTGTTGATTTAATATGGATGTTTTTTTTTTAAGTAGAGCACCCATCTTATGGATAATATCCTTTAATTTTATGCCACTCTACTATTTTGTTAAATGGTGACCTCACGGTGTAGGCCCAGTTCTAGGACTGTCTCAGGATGAGTCTCAGGGAGACGTCTATTCTCTACTGTTCCAGGTTTTCTGGTTGTTGTGTTTTTTTTTCTCTTTTTCCCCTTTTGTTTTTTTTTTTTGTTTTCTTTTGTCTATTCATTTTTCTTTTTTTCTTTTTGCA
>NW_006921597.1:23432391-23481194 GCF_000298275.1 Orycteropus afer afer | reverse complement strand
TGTTTTTTTTTTTTTTTTTTTCAAAATTTCAGTTCAACTTCACATTTTTCTCCCATTCTATCCAGAACCATCAATAGTTATCCCAGACAAACCAGTCAGTGGTGATAGCCAGGCAGCATATAATTCTGCTCTCAGAGTAGATGTGGTCATGGCTGTAGGCCTCTTTTTTCTCGGAACTTTTGGTTACCTTAATCTTTTACTTTTAGTGAGTAGAGACCAGTAGTTATATCTCAGATGGCCTCTTGCAAGCATGTAAGACCCCAGATACTATTCACTTCACTAAAATGCAGAACGTGATATTTTTGAACTATGTTATGTCAATTGACTAAGTTGTTTCATGACATTATGGTCCTAAGCTTTGAAACCCTAAAAACCAATCTTGGAAAGTATTGGTTTGTGTCTGAGGAGTATCTGTATTTGTGTCTTAAAGGAATATATGTGCCTGCACCCACATATTTGTATTTACACATCCCTACAGACAATTTTGTTCTGCAGTCAACCCGTCTGTGCTTGTTTTTATTAATTGTTCAGTAGGTTAGTTGCTGGGAGAGTCAATGGGAGAGCTCACTCACTTCTCCATCTTACTAGCTCCTCTGCCCTCACAAAAGCAGATAGATATAAGTAGGTTGTTTTCCCCAAAGTGTTAACTCTGAAATGCTATCTGTTATTTTGTTTATTCTTTGTGCTGGTGAGAAAGAAAATTCAGGGCTTGAGGAGTCCAAAAGAGAAAGCTCTTGAAGTGCTTCAGAAGAAGTTGGGGGAGGGGCAGATTAAAAGGGCAGCATTTGCCAGGGGATAAAGCTCAGAAGAAAGGAAAGGACAGGAAAACAGGTCCAATGGAAATATTACCACAGGGAGAAAGTGGGAAGAGTGCTGTTATATTTTGGGGATTACAATCAATGTTACAAATCAAAATATGTATGAATTATTGAATGGAAAACCAATTTGCTATGTAAACTTTCACCCAAATCACGGTTATGCTAGTGTTGATAATATAATTGAAGAAAATATCCCATTTACACTAACAACTAATATAGCTAATAAATCTAAACATACTTAAGCAAAAATGTAATATACAATATAACCATTACTTCATCTCTCTATAGCTCATTTTTTTACAACTTTAGTGTTAATAATAGTACTTCATCAGGTCATTGTAAAGATTAAATAAATTAACACCTGCAGGTGGGAAAAAGGGGCATATTAGGGGAAAAAAAAGGAAAGACCTAGAGCAAAAGTTGAACACTTTGCTATATGAAACCCACTTTATCAAAGTAACTTAACCCCCTGTGTGTGTGTGTGTGTGTGTGTGTGTCTACTTTCAAAGGACTTTCACCTAAGTCATCCTATAGTATGCAGGAGCTGATTTTTATAAGCAGAAAGGACATAAGTGATCCTAGGGTATTTCTAGAAGATGCAAGTAAAAAAACCTGCCAGCTTTAATTAAAGGAAAAAAGCCCAAAAGAGAATCTGACCAGGAGTAATCAAGCAGCATACAGGTTATGAGGAGAAGGAAAAACATGTCCACTGAAATACTTCAGAATTCAACAGCTTAAATAATGTAATTCTAAGTAGGACAAAATTTATGGGAACCAACAGGAATGACTTTTAGCCAAGATTGATTGATTTGGTTTTCACAGAACTGGCCAACCAATTAAACACTGGTTTTCAACACCAACTGGCACAATAACTATAAGCTCATTTTCTATATCTTATCAGATTTTGAAGTTTATAAGCCCATGAGATAGACAATGTGGGGTCAAAATGCAGGTTAATGCTAGTAAATTTTGAAATGCAAAAAAGAAAGAGAAGGGCTACATATACATTATAGAATGTTGTTGTTAAGTGTCATTGAGTCGGTTTTGACTTAGTGATCCTATGTACAACAGAATAAAACAATGCTCGGTCCTGCGCCGTTCTCACAATCATATCCATGCTTGAGCTTGGTGTTGCAGCCACTGTGTTAACCCATCTCATTGACCATCTTCCCCTTTTTTGGCTGACTCTCTACTTTACCAAGTATGCTATCCTTCTCCAGGGACTGGTCTTTTATGATAACATGACCAAAATACAAAGATGAAGTCTGGCCATTCTGCTTTCCAAGGAACATTACAGCTGTACCTCTTCCAAGACAGACTTGTTTATTCTTCTGGCAGTCCATAGTATTTTTGATACTCTTCATCAGCATAACAATTCAAATGCATCAATTCTTCTCCAACCTTCTTTATTCATTGTCCAGCTTTCACATACATATGAAGCTATTGAAAATACCATGGCCTGGGTCAGGCATACCCTAGTCTTCAAAGGGTCATCTTTGTTCTTTAACACTTTGAAGAAGTCTTTGCAGCAGATTTGCCCACTGCAGCATGACATCTAATTTCTTGACTGGTATTTCCATGAGTGTTGATTGTAGATTCAAGTAAAATGAAATCCCTGACAACTCCAATCTTTTCTCCATTTGTTGTGATTCTGCTTACTTGTCCAGTTGTGAGGATTTTTGTTTTCTTATGTTGAGATGTAATCCATAATGAAGGCTGTAGTCTTTGAACTTCATCAGTAAGTGTTTCTTTCAAAGTGTTACTTTCAGCAATCAAGATGATGTCACCTGCATATCCCAGGTTGTTAATGAATCGTCCTCCATTACTGATGCTGCATTTTTCATATAGTCCAGTTTCTTGGATTATTAGCTTAGCATACAGATTGAAAAAGTACAGTGAAAGAATATAACCTTGATACTCACATTTCCTGATTTTGAAACCTTCACTATCCTTTTGTTCTGTTCTAAGGACTGCCTCATTTTCTATGCATAGGCTCCTCATGAGTAGAATTAAGTGTTCTGGAATTCCAGTTGTTCACAGTGTTATCCATAATTTGTTATGATCTACAAGGTCAAATGCCTTTATATACTCAATACAACACAGGTAAATTTATTTCTGGTGTTCTTTGATCTCAGCGAAAATCCATCTGACATCAGCCATGATACCCCTCAACCCACATCGTCTTCTCAGTTTGGCTTGAATTTCTGGTAGTTCCCTGTCTATGTATTGCTGTAACCATTTTTTAATTGTTTTCAGCAAAATTTCACTTGTGTGTGAAAATATAATGGTAACGTTTGATAATTTCTACCTTTTTTTTTAGATCACCTTTCTTTGGAACAGGTACAGATATTGATATCTTCAAATCAGTTGACAAGATGGCAGTCTTTCAAATTCTTGGCCTAAACAAATGAGTGCTATCAGCATTGCATCCACTTGTTGAACATCTCAGTGGGTATTCTGCCAATTCCTAGAGCCTTGTTTTTGGCAATTCCTTCATTGTATCTTGGACTTCTTCCTTCAACACCATTCATTCTTGGTTATATGCTACCTCCTGAAATGTTTGAATGTTGACCAATTCTTTGGTGTAATTACTCTATGTATTCCTTCCATCTTCCTTTGATGTATCCTACATCATTCAATATTTTTCCCATAGAATCTTTCAATATTGCAACTTGACACTTGGGTTTTTCTTCATTTCTTTCAGCTTGAGAAATGCCAAGAATTTTCTTCCCTTTTGATTTCCTAACTCAATATCTTTGCACATTTCACTACAATATTTTACTTTGTCTTTAGAGCTGACCTTCAAAATCTTCTCTTTAACTCTTTTACTTCATCATTTCTTCAATTCACATTAAGTACTTTTTTTCTTTCAAGAGCAAGTTTCAGTCTCTTCTGACATCCATTTTAGTCTTTTCTTTTTGCCCTGTCTTTTCAATGCCCTTTTGCTTTCTTCATGCTTGATATTCATGATGTCATCTCACAATTCACAATTCACTTGGTCTTTGGCCATTGGTGCTCAATATGTCAAATCTGTTTTTCCAATGGTCTCTAAATTCAGGTGGCATATACTCAAGGTTTTATTTTGGCTTTCATGTATGTGTTTCAATTTTCTTCAACTTCAACTTAAACTTGCACATGAGCAATTGATGGTCTATCCATAGCCAGCACCTGGTCTAGTTCTGACTGATGATATTGAGATTCTTCATAGTCACTTTCTACATGTGTAATCGATTTAATTTCTGTGTATCCCTATCTGGCCAGGTCCACATGAATAATCATCATTTATGTTGTTGAAAAAAGTATTTACAATGAATAAATTATTGGTCTTGCAAAATTCTGTCATACAGTCTCCTCCATCATTTCTATCAGCAAGGCTGCACTTTGCAACCAACAATGCCTCTTCTGTATTTCCAGCTTTCACATTCCAATCACTAGTAATTATCAATATATCTTGATTGCATGTTTGGTCAATTTCAGATCACAGAAGTTGGTAAAAGTCTTTAATTTCTTTATCTTTGCCTTTATTGGTTTTTGCATAAATTTCAATTATGCTGGTATTAACTGGTCTTCCTTGTAAGTGTATGGGTATGCTATCACTCACAGCACTTACTTCAGAATAGATCTTGAAATGTTCTTTTTGATGATAAGTGTGATGCCATTCCTCTCCATTTGTCATTCTCAGCATAGCAGTCCATATGATGATTTGAATCAAAATGGCCAATACTAGTCCATTTCATTCAGTAATACCTAGGATATTGATCTTTATACATTTCATTTCATTTTTGACAACTTCCAATTTTCCTAGATTTATGCTTTGTACATTCCATGTTCTGATTGCTAACAGATTCTTGCAGCCATTTTTTTTTTTTTTTCTCATTTTGAGTTAGGCTACACCAGCAAATGAAAGTCCTGAATGCTTTACTCCATCCATGTCACTAAGGTAGTGTGGTGATTAAGTTTGTGTGTCAACTTGACTAGGCCTGGTTGAGTGGCTGGGCAGCCAAATGTATTATTCCTAAGATGAGACTGGTAATCAATTCTATGGTAGAATCTACTGTGACCAGCTGAATAGCTGTTTTGGGGTATGTGGTCTGCTTCCCGTATATAAGAAACAGCTTTGAGAGTGGTTTCTATCTTATGGCATGCTTGAACCTTGCAGGTAGCTGTTTTGTTCTTTGTTCAGCAACCTGCCACACTCTGCCGACCTTGGGACTTTCAAAGGATTTGAATTAATGGCCTGCTGTGTGGTTTGGTAACATTAGGACTATGCCTTTTTACTTGTCAAACTTGGGTTTGTCAATCTCAGCAGCCAGTAGCTATCTGAGTGAAGAGATGCCTCTAGCTTCAGTGGTCGAGGAGCAAGAGGCAGAGCTGAAGCCCAAGGTCAAGGGGCTTTCACATAGCCCCTAGAGTCTGGCACTTTGAACTCAGATTTTTAGCCTCTTGAACTGTAGGAGAATAAACTCCTGTTTGTTCAGCCATCCCATTTGTGGTATATTTCTCTCAGAGTGGCATTAGGTAACCAGAACAGGTAGCCTCTACTTTGAGGAGACAGTTACTCCAGTCATATAATGAGCACCTTCCAACCTGGAAGCTCCACTGAAGCCTGTCCACCCAGGATGACCCTGCTGGTATTTGAAATACCAGTGTCATGGCCTCCAGCATCACAACAACACACAAACCAATGTTATTCAACAAACTGCCAGAAAAGTGGTGGGCATCATGGAATAATTTATGAAAAAAAAATGGAATGAGTATATTTAGTGACCAACACACCCATTGCATTAAAACCAGAAAACAAACCCATCAAGTCAATTCCCACTCATGGTGACCTCATGTTATAAATTAGAACTGCTCCACAGGGTTTTCTTGACTGTAATCTTTATGAAAGCAGATAACCAGGTCTTTTTCCATCATACCACTGTGTGAATTTCAGACTCTCAACTTTTAGCGAGAATATGGATTAGAAAAGAAGTGCACACAAAGGAAAACTTCACAGTTACTATACCTATTAGCTTATAGCAGTGGTCCTGAAACTTAAGTGTGTATCAGAATCACTTTAAGAGTTTATTAAAACACAGATTGCTGGATCCAGCCCCTAAAGTTTCTGATTCTATAGATTTAGGATTGTTGTTGTTGTTATGTGCCATCAAGTCAGACCCAACTCATAGCGACCCCTCCTTGGGTTTCCAAGACTATGGAAGTAAATTGACCCATCTTCCTTCCAAGGAGTGGCTGGTGGGTTTGAACCACCAGCCTTCTGGTTAGCAGTCAAGTGCCTTAGGCACTATGCTACCAGAGCTCCCATAGATTTAGGATTAAGTCCCAAAATTTCCATGTGATTCTGATGTTGCTGATTCAGAGACTACACTCTGAAAACCACTGGCTTACAATTAGAACATGAGTTGATTTCAGAAACATTTGTATTTAGACATGCTTTTAAACACTTTACACATGTTGTTTTGTCCAATTCCTGACAGTCCTGTATGGCAGACAATAGCAAAGTCTTAAAAAAAAAAAAAATAGAATTTAAGATGTTCAGTAACCTGTCTAATGTTATGTGTCTGAAAGGGTCGGAAGTAGCATTGAAACCTAAGTGTGACTCAAAAGCTCATGCTTGTTCTGCTAAACTGTGTAGTCATTCCCAACTATAACAATGAGTACATGTCATTCCTGGTTGGGTCCCTGGGTAGTGAAAATAGTTAACACACTCCACTGCTAACAAATATGTTGGAGGCTTGAATCCGCCAAGAGATGCCTTGTAAGAAATGTCTGGTATTGTCCTGAAAAATTGGCCATTGAAAATAGTATAGAACTTAGTTCTTCTCTGACACACACGGGGTTGCCATGAGTTGGAGTCAACTCAATGACAAGTGGATTTTTACTGATTTTACTCTTCAACACATTTCCCTGTATTATACCGATCTTAGTACATTGTGAATGAGCCCTAGTGGCACAGTGGTTAAAGCTCTCAGCTGCTATTGAAAAAGTTGGTCATTTGAACCCACCAGCCACACTGTGGGAAAAAGATGTAGCAACATGCTTCTGTAAAGATTTACAGATTCGGAAACCCAATGGAGCAATTCTATTCTATCCTATAGCATTGCTCTGAGTTGGAATAGATTCAACAGCAGTGGGTTTTGTTTGATAGTCCATTGTGAGGCCCCTGAGTGATACAAATGGTTTGTGCTTGGCTCCTTCTGGAAAGATTGGCTCTTCCAGACTACCCAGCAGCACTATGGAAGAAATTAACTTCCATAAAATAATTACTACCATTTAAAACCCTATGGAGTGCAGTTCTACTCTGAAACACATGGGGTCACCATGAGTCAAATTCAACTCGACAACAATGGGTTCAGTACATTGTGAGTCTGTAACAAACGTAAATCAATTATAATGACAGACTATTGGAAGTGAAAAATGAGAGAAAAAGAACACAAGCCTTTTATTTGTAGTAGGATACCTACAAAATATAATTCTAAAATATAATACATACAAGGTACCCTAAATAATTTCTATAAAAGCATTTTCTACATTTTGTTATTATAGTATACCTGTTGTAAAAATAAATGTGCAAAAGATTCCTGAAAATTGCACAAGCATTGGGGGAAACAAAAGAGAGAGAAAGAGAGAAAAAGAGAATGAGTGAAGGAAACAACTTTTCACAGTGAATAAGAAAAGGTCATGAATAGAATTTATTCAGTTGGTGGCTATTGTCAACACAGAAAGAAGAAGCAAGATCAAATGAGAAAAAATATAATGCTAATTGGTTTTTTCAAGTCTTGGTGTCTAGACTTATTCTCCACTGGCTAGTACTGTGGCCTTGGATACATAACTAGACAATATATTTTGCTAAGATTCTGTGTAGCATAGATTATGATTCTATGAACAACATTTTGAAAACATGTTTATCAGCATCTCCATCCTTACTAACATGTATCTAATTGTTTACAACGTCAGTACTGAAAAGGGAACAAAATGAGCAGTTTATTTAAAAAAAAAAAATTAAAAAGGAAACTTCTCAGGTGCCAACAAATCCATTTCTAATGAAGGTACTTCCTCTATTCTTTGATTGGATGTAGAATCTCTCAGAATTTTCCATGAGCTTCCAGACTCAGTCCTAATACACTCTGGTGGCTGATCCATGTTAGCTGCCAACTTAATCCATCAACTACTTTAACTGAAAGCCCTGGAGAGCTGAGGCAGCCAAAGGTATTGGACTCTCCCAGCATAGCTGAAGAGACATCCCCTCAATATCTGTGGAGACAAGGCCCAGAATTGCTTTATCACTAAAAGGATGTAATTGCTAATGTAGTTATTGACTTGATGGATCTGTCCCAGCTTATTTTATTTCATTAGGGCTGTTTCCTCAGCCATTTTAGGATGAAATTTCCTAGGTATCTTACCATAAAGAAAAAGTGTCTTTTCTTTTTCTCTCTCTTTTTTCTTTTCAACATGTCATTATAATTGATTCATGCTTTTTTAAGGGCTCACAATATACTAAGCACTATATAATTCATGCTTGCAATTCCTCAGCAGTTTGTATACTAAATATGCTTTACCAGTAATACAAAAGCAGCCTTCATATTTGAGAACGCTAATATGTCTGTGAAGAGCTTTGCTGCTCTAATGAGTCAGTTACTTTAGGTCACTTATGGTTCACTGATCCTCTTAAACAGTTGTCTGATCATTTCCTTGTTTGTCACTGTATGGACCACGTCACCAAAGAAAACAGTTGTAGCCAAAAGCCTTGGATTTTCCTTTTCTAGGGTATGAGTTTGTAGTCACTTCTCAATTGAATGTTAGAAGATCAAACCCCTTATTTTCCATCTGTTATCTAAAGAAGACCTAGTGATAATGGTCATCAAATGCACCTCATAAATCCAAGTCTAAAGTAGGTTTGCTCTATGAGACTAGGAAGGTGGGTTTATTGAGAGATGGCAGAGTGCTTTGCTCCAAGTCTGAATTTTGAGGCTGTTGTTGTTGTTGTTGTTGTTATATGCCATCGAGTGAGACCAACTCATAGCGACCCCTCCTTGGGTTTCCGAGGCAGTATCACTACGGAAGTAGATTGCCCCCTCTTCCTTCCGAGGAGTGGCTGGTGGGTTTGAACTGCCAGACTTCTGGTTAGCAGTCAAGTGCCTTAGGCACTATGCTACCAGAGCTGTACTCATTATAAATCCCAAAACAGTACTTTGTGAGAGGGGCAAAGAAACTTAAAATAGTTGCCATGTACACACTTAGTATCTTTGAAATATACTTTGTCAAGGTTGTATCACAAAGCCAGCTGTACCCAAAGTACAACACAAGGGAAGGCATTAACACCATGCTTCTCACCTCAACCCTTGCCACACTGTAATTAAAGTGGCTTCACTATAAACCAGTGGTATGATTTTCAGAGGTTTATGACTCAATCATAAAAATTCACTCTCCGCTGAAAACTGGCACGAGGCAATGAAACCTGAGAACACAATTTTTGTAGAAGAAAGTAATTTCAGCTCTTTTAAGCTTATAGAATTTTTTTTTAAGTTTTCATGCACACATAATGAAAACAAATCTGCTTTATGTAGACAAATTTTCTATGAGTTTCTTGAATTTCAATAGCCTATGATGGTTAAAGCTCTAAAATATATACATTTTTTATGTTCCTTCCTGTCTCTGAATAGTTTTTTGATGCAAGCAGCTATTGGGATTTGGGAGGATTTGAGCTGGAAAAAAGCACAAGAGGGCATCTGATCTAACCCATTTTTTCCTCACAAGTAGTTTCCCTGGTGATGCTTTTCCTTTCTTCCTCTTGGTTCCTACTGCACATTATTCATACATTAAGATTAATTTCTTCTTTGAGTCACTCAAGAATTCTTCTTAACTCTGTAACATTTCCAGGAAAATGGCAATAACTCTCCTAGTTGGAAATAAAGGGGAAATCTACTACTTTTATCAAATTGTCTGTAGAATAATCTATGATAGGAGAGTAATCTGGTTTGGTGCTTCTACGATCATTGATCAAAAATGTTAGTTTGACTAATATTGATGACAAAAAGCGTATTCTCCCCTTGGGAGCTGTGAGAGGGTTCCAAAATTGAGGTATTGGACTTGTATCAGAATGATGAGCCCAGGTCACCTTCCAAAAACCAAACCAAACTCACTGCCATCGAGTCAACTGCAACTCACAGTGACCTCCATTGGGTTTCCAAGGCTGTAAATCTTTATGGAAGCAGATGCCTCATCTCTCTTCCATGGAGCAGCTGGTGAGTTTGAACAACCAATCTTTTGGTTAGCAGCCAAATGCCTTAACCACTACACCACTAAACCTCCTGAAATGCATCTTAGCTTTTTCTTATTTCCCTTGCAACCATCAAATCTTCATACAGACTTAAATACATAACAAAGGAAACATACTTCTCTGTGGATAAACTAAAGATATGGAAAGAATATCTAAGGGAGGGTCTTGACACAAGACCTCTATGAGATATTCCTTCAGCAGCCCTCAGGAAATGTTTTAACATAATTATCTTATAATTATGTTAAAACATAATTATATGTTTTATATATATATGACCACTCTGTCAAGCCTCTTTTAGTGATGTGTTTACAATAACTGATCCAAATAGCACACATTTGTGTTACCAACCAATCACTATGAAGCCCCTGCCTTGACTTGTCTCACTTCCAGCTTCCCTGATCCTGCAATTTCCAGTAAGAATATTGTACCTTTATTTCCTGATTTTACCTCACAAATATGTCAGTTATGCCACCATTTTGGAGCATTTGGTTTCACTGTGTGAGATAAGACATCTCCCTAGTTCCAACTGTTCTGAACTTTCTGTAAGTCTCTCTCCTTTTATCTTAACAGAATATAAGTTCTTACTTGGTGACAGTGAAGAATCCATCCTGAAGCTATGGAATTTAAAGGATGGAGAGCTTTTTCAAATACAAGTGATACATGCCTATATCTGCTATAGTTTCCTTCAGAAAAAAACTCTGAAAGTCACACATTACTAGGTGGCAATGGTTTTACATGAGCACCCACTCTGAGAAGATCTTAAGGATGCAGATCCATTTGTGGTTTCAAAAATTCCTCCCATGAAATAGCAAACAACTATTATCATTGACAACCAAAAGATGGATCCATTCTTAAAGTATGTTTCTTTTTCTATCCTTGTAAAAACTGTAAACAACATTTGGTAGTTAAGGTGATCATCAACTTGGCTAGGCCTGGTTTTGAGTGGCTGGGCAGCTAGATGTAGTATTCCCCATGAAGAGACTGGTAATCAACTCCATGGTGGAATCTACTGTAAGGAGGTGAGTAGCTGCCTTGAGGATGTGGTCTGTGTCCTGTATATAAGGAGAAGCTTTGGGAATGGTCTCTAGCATTTTGGGCATGCTTGGACCCTGCATGTAGCCTAGTCTTCATTCAGCAGCCTGCCATGCTCTGCCAGTCATGGAACTTTTAATGGACTTGAATCAATGGCCTGCCATGTGGTTTGGTAATATGATGGAGTGTGCCTTTTTACTTGTTAATCTTGGGTTTGTCAGCCTCAGCAGCCACCAGCTGCCTGACTAAAGAGATGCCTCCAACTTCAGCAGGCCAGGAGAAAGAGGCAGAGCTGAACCCTCTTGAGGGTTGAGGGGCTTTCACCCAGCCCCTAAAGACCAGCACTTTGAAGTCAGAGTACTAGCTTCCAAATAAACTCCTCTTTGTTAAAGCCATCCCAGTTGTGGTATATTCCTGTTATAGTGGCACTAGGTAACCAAAACACAAATAAATACAATCCTAAATTTGGTCATTGATGAAATTTAAGCCTTTCCAGATTATATGTGTTATTTTAATTCCATTGATATAAAATAATTTAGAAGACAAAAGGTTATACTATTGAAATAATTAAGAGAAAAAGGAAATTTATTAATGTTCTCATTATTTTAAAAGGTGAGTGAATTAGAAGAAACAAAGAGTTAATCAGTATCTATTACATGAAGGCAGCTTGCTAGCCATTTCATATTTACATATGCACTTTAAAACAAAAAAAGAAAAAGAAAAAGAAATCTGCTACCACAGAGACAATTATAACTTATAGAAACCCTATAAGATAAGTAGAACTGCACCACAGAGTATCCAAGGCTGTATATCTTTACGGAAGCAGACTGCCTCATATTTCTCCTATGGAATGGCCGGTGTCTTCAAACCACCATCCTTTCAGTTAGCAGCTGAGTGCTTAACCACTACACTAACAAAGCTCCTTTACTGTCGTTAGGGAAAAAAAAAAAAAACTTACTGCTGTCAAATCAATTCCAACTCACAGCTACCCCTCCTTGAGTTACTGAGGCAGTATCTCTATGGAAGTAGATTGCCCAGTCTTGCTTATGAGCAGTGGCTAGTTGGTTTGAACCACCAGCCTTCTGGTTAGTAGTTAAGTGCCTCAGGCACCATGCCACCTGAGCTCCTTAAGGAAAGCAAATATTCCACTTAAAACTGGTGCTCTCTCAGAGAAGTTAACCTGTTGCCATCAAGTCAATTCTGATTCATGGTAACCCCATGTGTGTCAGAATAGAACTTGCTCCGTAAGTGGCTGATTTTTCAGAAGTAGATTACCAGGCCTTTCTTTCAAGACACTCCTGAGTGGACTCGAGCCTCTGACCATTTGGTTAGTAACCAAGTATGTTAACACTTTGCATCACCAAGGAATTCCTAAAAAAAAGTTAAAAGAGCCTAAATGGGGAGAAGGGGATAAAAGAAAACAACAGATTAAAATAAAATTAAACATTGCCTTTAAAGAATACCCCTCCCTTTTCCTTACATTTTTGTGAGTGCACGTAATTTTTGCATCATATCAATAGGCAGAAAACCACAGGAGCTCTGGTGGTATAGTGCCTAAAGCATTTGACTGCTATCCGGAAGGCTGGCAGTTCAAACCCACTAGCCACTCCTGGAAAGGAAGGTTGGAGAATCTACTTCCATAGCGATACCACCTCAGAAACCCAAGGAGGAGTCGCTGAGTCGGATCCAACTCCATGGCAGTGCATTGCATTGCATTTGTGTCCTCAAAGGGTTCACACAAGTCTATTGAACCACAGACTTTTTTTTTTTTTTTTTTTGGGGGGGGAACATGTAAACTATCCCAGTAAGTGTGAGAGTGATGAAGCAAAGTGTTCTCACACTCCAGCTGCCTCTGTTAAAACTGAACATCTCCAAAAGACAGAGCTTCATCTTGATTCACATTTTGAAAAGTTGAACTTACCTGTCTGGGGAAAGAGTGAAATATTCCAGGTAATCCGAAGAATAATGAGAGAAAACTGAAGGAGATTTGGCATGTGTGCAGCAGGCAAGAGAAATGTTTCAAATGGCCCGTTTAAAGGACTAACCTTGTAGGGCTCAGAGAAGACACAGCAGTCTGTAGGGCAGGTAGGAGTTCCACGATCGGAGGTGAAACAATTCAGTTTGACATCACTCTGACTTTGAGGCCAAGCCCACCAACAGAGCGGACTTGGCAAGCAGCACTTAGAATCCTTGCTCAAAGGGCAGACTGGACTGGAAAACAGAGTGTGCAAAAACTGCTGATTGGCCGTTGAGATTTTTAGCCACATCAGCATACATAGAAAAGAACACTGTCAACTCTACTATCTCTAAATGCAATGGGCACTGATGGAAAATGAAAATAGCTTTAAAGTCTAGTAAAAAATCCTTCCCAGTGAAGAGTTTTTGAATAGCAAAAATATTTTACTCCAAGAATGGATTTGGGCTTTTGTTTGTTTTTGGAGTTTAGTTTTGTTTAACCTTCTTGTCTTTACAACAGCCTAGCCAGAGTAATTTTAAAATGTAAAGCATGTCACATTACTCTCCTGCCTTATAGCCTCCAGGGGGGGTTTCAATGCACCTAGAATTAAATCTTATTTTCTTGCAATGCCGACAAGACCTTCTCTGATCTGGCTTCTATCTGTTGTTCAGACCTCTTCTCTTATCTCACTCTCTCTTGATCACTACACTCCAGTCAAACTACTCCTTTTAATTTCCTAGAGTAAAACAAACCAAACTCAATGCCATTGAGTTGGTGCCAACTCCTTGGGTTTCCAAGGTAGTATATTTACAAAAGTAGATTGCCCAATCTTCCTTCCGAGGAGTGGCTGATGGGTACACCAGGCTTATTTCTGTCTTAGGGCTTTTGCACTATTTCCTTTTTATAAAATACTGCTGTGCTGATCCTCACATGCTACCTCCTTCTTGCCATTCAGCTCTTAATTCAAATTTTACTTCTTTAGGAAAAACTCCTCTGACTCTCAGTCTAAAATAGCTTCCTTTAAAAATGATTTCTGTCACATTCCTAGTGCACAAGTCTAGTCCATATTACCCTGAGATAATTTCTCATCTAGCTAGGTCAAATCCCCACTCAGCTAATGCTTACCATCCACTCCTCAACTTACGTGTCATTTCCTCAGGAAAGCCTTTCCTGAAACTTCAGAGAAGGGAAGGCCTCCTATGATAAATTTTTAAAGAATTATACTTTTCTTTTGCAAGAATTATATTCAATTAACATTTTGCGCTAATTTTATTAACTAACTGATGTGATCTTGCTTATTTAGTTGTGTGATTTCCCAAATATATATATATATATATATATATATAAATGGAAGTTGTATGTGAGTAGAGATCTTATGTGTTCATCTTTTTACTGTGGTATCACCCATAGATAAGTAATTCTTATTTTTTATGGAACTTAGAGTATATATATGTTGTTATTATGTGCCATCGAGTGGAACCTGACTCATAGCAACCCCTCCTTGGGTTTCCGAGGGAGTATCACTATGGAAGTAGATTGCCCCATCTTCCTTCTGAGGAGTGGCTGGTGGGTTTGAACCGCCAGCCTTCTGGTTAGCAGTCAAGTGCCTTAGGCACTATGCTACTAGAGCTCCCAAGTGTGTGTGTGTGTGTGTGTGTGTATATATATATATATATATATATATAACTGATTGCCATCGAGTCAATTCAGACTCACAAAGACCCCTGTTGCATTTCCAAGGTGGTAAATCTTTATGGAAATAGTCCACCCAGTCTTCTTTCCACAGAGTGGCTAGTGGGTTTGAACTACCATCTTCCTGGTTGGCAGTCAAATGTCTTAGGCACTATGCCACCAGAGCTCCTTTCTAGAGCATATAGTGTTGTTGTTGTTGTTGTTGTTAGGTGCCCTCGAGTCATTTTCGACTCATAGCGACCCCATGCACAGCAGAACAAAACACTGCCCCATCCCGCACCAGCTACACAATCCCTGCTATACCATCATCGCAGCCACCGTGTCAATCCCTCTCTTTGAAGGCCTCCCCCTCTTTTGTTGACCCTCCATCCTACCAAGCATGACATCCTTCTCCAGGGAATGTTCCCTTCTGACAATATGACCAAAATTGGTGAGCCGAAGTTTGGCCATTCTTGCTTCCAAAGAGCATTTCGGGTGCACTTCCTCCGGGACAGATCTGTTAGTTCTTTTAGCAGTCCATGGTACTTTCAGCATTCTTCACCAACACCACAACTCAAAAGCATCAACTCTTCTTCGGTCTTCCTTATTCATTGTCCAGCTCTCACATGCATATGAAGCAACTAGAAATATCATGGCTTCTGTCAGGTGCACCTTAGTCCTCAAGAAGACATCTTTGCTCCTCAACACTTGAAACAGTTCCTTCGCGGTTGACTTTCCCAATGTTACACATCATCTAAAGTCCTGACTGCTGCTTCCATTGGCATCAATTGTAGAACCAGAGTATATAGTACGGACTTAAAATAAGTAATGGGAAGTATGATAAGTATTATAAAAAAAAAAAAAAGGAAGCACAGAGAACTATGGGAAATTATAAGAGAAGGACCTATTCTAGTCTGGGTAGAGGAAAGACCAAGAAAAGCCTTTATCTCAAGTGGTGATTAAGCTGAGACCTGAACTATTATTAGAAGTTAGCCAAGCAATGGTTGAAACATAGGGTGAGATGGCAAGGGAAGAATGTAAGAATGTTCTAGTCATCTAGCAATGCCTGTGTATCTTACTCCACCCCAGACATCTAGTTACTCTCCATCTTATTGTCTATTCTTTTCATAGAACTTAGCTGAAAATACATTATTTTTTTCTGTTTTATGGTTTTTCTCTCCAACTCATTAAAATAAAAGTTCAATAGGAGGAGGGAATTTATAGATCCTTAAAAACATTTATTTATTTATTTCCTTTGCTCAAGTTAATATGTGTCTACCCTCTAGTTAATGGTTTACCCTCCCACCTCCACCCATCCCTGCTAATCATCAAAGAATTTTTTTTTTTTTTTGTGAAACCCTAAGAAACTTTGTAGGTCTTGCTAACAACTATATTCCAGTAGCTACAACAGTGACTGTCATTTAAAATATGATTGATAAGTAATGTATAAATTAATGTGCAATGGTCTAAAATCAGTAAAGATAAAACAAGTGTCTAAAAAAAATCATTTTGGCTACAGTGTAAGCTAGAAAGAGATAAAGGCATAAGATAATTAATGACTGGGGACAGATGGGTAAGCAAAGGTCAGATTTTTTAAGCATGTTAAGAAAGTTGGATTTTATCCAAAATAAAGACATCAAAGAGTTTTAAGCAGCTATGTTATATGATCAAATATGGATATTAAATATCACTCTGGTTAATATGTACAGGGAAGCTTTGGTACCATAGTGCCTAAGGCACTTGACTGCTAACTAGAAGTTTGGGAGTTCAAACATACCAGCCACTCCTCAGGAGGAAGATGGAACAATCTACTTCCATAGTGATACCGCCTCGGAAACCCAAGGAGGGGTTTCTATGAGTCAGGGTCTGACTTGACGGCATGTAACAACAACAACAATATGTACCAAATTGATTGATGAAGGACAAAACCAGAATAACAGCTAGTATTTGGAAAATTTTTGTTGTTCTCATGAGGAATAACAGTTGTTTGAATAGGAGTAAAAGTCGTGGCACTAGAGAAAAGAAATTGTATTTTTAAAATTCTTTTAGTAATGAAATTGATTTGACTGAATGAATAATTGGATATAGCAAATGAGGAGAGAGAAGTCAGGGTTGATTCTCACAAATGAATGGTAGAGCCATTGCCTAAGTAGGAAAAGCACTGCAGGAGAGAGAATTAGGTTTAGTACACATAGTGATGAGTTTAATTTCTGAGATCTTCTAGAGGAGAATAGACAGTTGAAGATACAGGTAGGTCAGGTTAACTATTGTTGGTTCATCGGTTGGTTCCAATGCCATTGATAAGGCTCTGGATTTAAACTGTCTGTATTAGAATCGTGTCTCCCTACCATTTTTATTGTGTTCATTTGGCCAAGTTATATAACATTTCTAAGCTTCACTTTAATCATCTGCAAACCTTATAAAAGAACCCATCTCATAGGGTCATTATGAGGATTAAATGAGATAAAACAGTTGTTATGCAAAAAGCCTTACACAGAGTAAGCTCTTGATAAATGTTAATAATTCTTAGCCATGATTAGCCATTTTGGAATTAGAAAGGCCATCAAGTTGAGGGATTTTTGTTAAACATTAATGAGTATACAAAGTCGACAGACCCTTACCACTTAAATTTTTGCAGTCTTCATTCAAATATAATTCATATCGTTCAAATTTTCAACAATAATGATAAATAAGTTCCTATTAACTGGCTGCTGCCTTTAACTCATAGAAATTACTGACACCATTTTTGACACACTATATTCCGTATTTTTTTCCAATTCTTCACATTATTCTTGTGATGTCTTTTGTAAGTACTTACTGGAATACAAATAAACATGAACTTAGTATGAAAGTTTTTATAGAAAATAAAGCTACAGATCTGAAATTCTGTCACAAATATTTACCATGAATAATCAATGAAAAAAAATTCAATATTATGTGGTTAGAGGTAGATACAGAAACCTGTCCCTGAATAAGTGGTTCCCTTTTTACCTATAATAGATAATATATGTCTTACGGTATGAAACCTTCATCCCATAAACAACTTATCAACTGTCAGTACCTTGCTCATCTCCTTCATCAAAAAACACTGTGGAATGGAGTCTAAAAATTAAGTATAGTAGAAAGTTCATGTGTCTGTGTACATATATATTCTCATACACATACATGTACACATATATACAGAGTAATTTAAAATTGAATATAAATTTTAGAAAAGCAAATTTAAAAAATTGAATTTAAATAATTCAAAAATATTTTTAAAAACATAAATGAATTTTTGCCCTGGATGAGACCCTAAAAACCATGTAATTCAGTTGCCTCCTTATGCAGATGGGTGTCTGAAGTCCAAGAAGTTGGGATGAATTGCTTAAGCTCATGCAATAACACGGCAGAGTTGTGACTAGAACTCTAATCTACTGATTCTCAATTCAATGTTCTCTCTACTATGTCATGATCAATAAATTAACTATTGTATTTTACTTTAAATTATTTTCGATGGAATCATGAAAGTATATGTTGTGTTCAGCATCCCTTGATGCTACTATAGTAGTCAAACAGACTCAAATTAAACTTAAACTGATTACCTGTATCTCCTTTATTTAAGAATACATTATACTTCTGAAAATAAATAATCCAAGGTAGACAATTAAAAGATTCATACAGCAAGTCACTGTCCACAAAATCTTTGAAAGTAAGGCTGACATCTGTTACAAAGACGGATTAATTAGGTATTACTTTAAATGATGAATCCTGGCTCCATTTCCCATGAGAACAGTTGGTAAATGTACTGTTCTAATTAGGGATTTGGATCAAAATATAATTTTATTCTAATCATGAAGGCTATTAAGATTTTTATTAATACTATCAGTTTTACTAACTATGTACTTCACACATGTTTATATGACAAGCACAAATACTTTTCTTCTAGTGAAAAAAAACAACCTTATAAATTCTATACCATTTACAATTGGGGATTAATTATTTAGGGCTAAACTAACTGCATTACAATTCCCTTTTCTTTCATTGCATCATGTTTTTTCTTGACATGCCATGAAAGATATTATGCTATGAAGATCTCATAAGATTCTACAAAATTTGTGACAGAAAATAGTGTCAAGACATATCCTGAACATGATTTAAATAATGGGCTTATATTCTGTATGAAAGCCCAGTTTCTCAGAAAGTAATTTAAAAGTACATGCCCTGCTCCTCTCAGCCCTCAACTACTACTTCTCATTTCTCAGTAAATTCACGTTCTCTGCTCTAGCTCCTGCAGTACAGCCCTCAGAATGATAGTGTTGGTAATTGAAAGAATACTAAAATTAGAAGAAAGGGTCCTGGACTAAACCCTGCCTTTACTGCTACTACCTCTGTCTTTTTAAATCAGTTACTTTGTTGTTGTTAGATGCTGTCAAGTCATCTCCAACTCATAGCAACCTTATGTACAACAGAACTAAACACTGCAAGGTCCTGTGCCAGCCTCATGATCCTTGCTATTGTTGCAGCCACTGGGTCAATCCACCTTGTTGAGGGTCTTCCCCTTTTTCAGTGACCCTCCACTTTACCAAGCATGATATCCTTCTCCAGGGAATTGTCCCTTCTGACAACATGACCAAAGTAGGTGAGACGAAGTTTGGCCCTTCTCCCTTTCAAGAAGCATTCCTGCTGGACTTCTTCCAGGACAGATTTGTTAGTTCTTTTAGCAGTCCATGGTACATTCATTATTCTTTGCCAGTGGCACAACTCAAAAGCATTGACTCTTCTTTGGTCGCCCTTATTCATTGTCCAGTTCTCACATGCATATGAGGTGATTGAAAATACCATGGCTTGGATTAGGTACATCTTAGTCTTCAAGGAGTCATCTTTGTTCTTCAAGACCTCTTGAAAGAGGTATTTTGCAGCAGATTTTCCCAATGCAATATGTCATCTCAGGTCTTGATCTGAGATGCTTCTGTTGGTGTTCCAATGGATGCTTCCATTGGTGTTCATTATAGAACCAAGAAATACGAAGTCTTTGACCACTTCAATCTTTTCTCCATTTATTGTGATGCTGCTTATTGGTCAAGTTGTGAGGATTTTTGCTTTCTTTCTATTGAGATGTAATCCATACTGCAGACCATATTCTTTAATCTTCACCAGTAAATGCTCCAAGTCATCCTCACTTTTAGCAAGCAAAGTTATGTTATCAGCATATCACAGGTTGTTAATGAGTCTTCCTTCTGATGTCACATTCTTCTAAATATAGTCCAACTTCTCAGATTATTTGCTCAGCATACAAATTGAATAAGTATGGTGAGAGGATATAACCCTAGTGCATCCCCTCCCTGATTTTAAACCATGCAGTATCCCCTTGTTCTTTTCCAATGACAAACTCCTGGTCTATATATAGGTTCCTCATGAGTACATGCAAGTGTTCTTAAATTCCCATTCTTCTCAATGTTACCCATAGTTTGTTATGATCCACACCATCAAATGCTTTTGGATAGTTAGTAAAACACAAATAAATATCTTTCTGTTATTCTTCGCTTTGAGCAAAGATCTGTCTGACATCAGCAATGATATCCCTCATTCCTCTTCTGAATCCAGCTTACACCTCTGGAAGTTTTCTGTCAATGTACTGCTGCAACCATTTTTTAATTATCTTCAATAAGATTTTGCTTGCATGTGATATTATGAGATGGTTCAATAATTTCTACATTCCATGGGATCACCTTTCTTTGAAATGGGTACAAACATGGATTTCCTCCAGTCAATTGGCCAGCTAGCTGTCTTTCAAATCTCCTGGTATAACCAAGTGAGTGCCTCCAGCACAGCATCCATTTGTTGAAACATCTCAATGGCTATTCTGTCAATTCCTGGAGCCTTGTTCTTTGCCAGTTTCTTTAGTGCAGCTTCTACTTCTTCCTTCACTACAATTGGTTCTTGATCATATTTCACATACTGAAATGGATGAACATCGACCAGTTCTTTTTTGTACAGTAACTCTGTGTACTCCTTCCATATTCTATTGATGTTTCCTATAACATGCAATATATTGCCCACAGAATCTTTCAATATTGCAACTCAAGGTTTAAATTTCTTTTTCAGTTCTCTCAGTTTGAAATGCCAAGTGTGTTCTTCCCTTTTGGTTTTCTAACTCCAAGTATTTGCACATTTCATTACAATAATTGACTTTGTCTTCTCGAGTTGCTCTTTGAAATCATCTGTCCGGCTCTTTTATCTTGTCATTTCCTCCATTTGCTCTAGCTACTCACTGTTCAAAAGCAAGTTTCATAGTCTCTTCTGTCATCCATTTTGGTCTTTTCTTCCTTGGCTGTCTTTTTAAGGACCTCTTGCTTCCTTCATGGATGATATTCTTGATGTCATCCCATAATTCTTCTGGTTTTCAGTCACTGGTGTTCAATGCATCAAATCTATTATTCTTTAGATGGGTTTTAAATTTAGGAGGGATATATTCAAGATCATATTTTGCCTCTTTTGGACTTATTTTAATTGTTTTCAACTTCATCTTGAACTTGCATATGAGTAGTTGATGGTCTGTTCCACAATCAGCTCCTGACCTTGTTTTGGCTAAAGATATTGAGCTTTTCCATCACTTCTTGCCACAGATGCAGTCAATCTGATTCCTATGTACTCCATCTGGTGAAGTCCATGTGTATAGCCACTGTTTGTGTTGTTGAAAAAGGTATTTGCAATGAATAAGTTGGTCTTGCAAAATTTTATCATGCAATCTCCAGTGTTATTTCTATTACTAAGGTCATATTTTTGTACTACCAGTGATTCAAGTTGGACAATCTACTTCTGTAGTGATACCACCTCAGAAACCCAAGGAGAGGTCACTGTGAGTCAGGTCCAACTTGACGGCACGTAACAACAACAACAACAGGGATCTTCTTTGTTTCCAACTTTTGCATTCCAATCACCAGTGATAATCAACACATCTTGATTGAATATTCAGTCAATTTCAGACAATAGAAGTTGGTAAAAATCTTCAATTTCTTCATCTTTGGCTGTGGTGATTGGTGTGTAAATTTTAATAATAGTGGTATTAACTGGTCTTCCTTGTAGGTGTGTGGATAGTATCCTACCCTTGACAGCACTGTACTTCAGGATAGATCTTGAAACATTCTTTGTGATGATGAATGCCGTGCCATTCCTCTTCAATTTATCATTCACAGCATAGTAGATCATATGGTTATCTGATTCAAAAATGGCCAAAACCAGTCAACTCCCTAAAGCCTAAGATATCGATCTTTATGCATTCCATTTCATTTTTGACAATTTCCAGTTTTCCTAGATTTATACTTCGTGCATTTCATGTTCCAATTAATAATGATATTTGCAGCTGTTTCTTCTCATCTTGAGTCATGCTACATCAGCAAATGGAGGTCACAAACGCTTTACTGTATCCACATCATTAAGGTCAGCTCTACTCTGAAGAGGCAGCTCTTTCCTAATCATATTTTGAGTGCCTTCTGACCTGAGGGGCTCATTTTCCAGCACTAGCAGACAATGTTCAAGGGCTATTCATAAAGTTTTCCAGTAATATATCAGACAATGTTTCACTACCATTCATAAGGTTTTCATGGATCAATTCTTTGAGAAGTGGATGGTCTCTTCCTTCTTCCAAGTCTGTCTTGGCCACTACCACAGTATGAAAAACTGACAGACAAGTTCATCTCCCTTTGCTGTTTCAAACTGCCCAAGCTCACTTCCTGGCCTCCCTGGGCTGCTATAAACCCCACCACACCACCTTGCTTCTTTCCTGGCCTCCCTAGTAGGCCAGGAATCAGTTTGTTAAGCTCCTAAATTTTTAATCTCTTACTCTTATCATCTATACTATGTGGACAATTCTAATGATAATGCACATATATCTCATGGGATATTGTGAAAAATAAGACAATATGTGAGGAATAATATAGAGTGTTGCACAAACAAAGGATCATTTACTCACTACTTAAATTTCTCCCAGAATTTATGAATATCTGTTATTTTTTTCTTCAAAAATATACTGAACCACCTGCAGAAGGGAAAAGGAAAGAGAGATAAGAGGAGAAAGTTAAAATATAAATGTGTATTGTGTAAGTATGTAAGTAAATATTAAATTGCTTGTATATTTCAACATAAAACATGCTTAAATTTCATGAACATTTGATTATTTATTTAGTTATGGAAGACAATTATCTCATTTACTAAGAGGAACTATAGAAAATTACCACTCTTTTCAAAATTTTCATTTTACTTGGAAGGAAGGTAAATACAAAATCATCTCATTAATAATAGACATTTGGATATCCTAGTTACATCAGAAGTCCTGAACTATTGTAAAGGCTTCTTCACTATCACCACTTGGTACTATCACCTCATAGGACAAGAAGGTAATGGTGTATGAATATGTGTGCACCACTTACAAACGTGTATATAGATATGCCAGATATATTACATAGGAGACACAGTCAGGGATACCTCCCAGACAGAAACAAATCCCTTGCAGGATTAGTTTACTGGCTTTGAAGGCTTAAGGCCATAGTCCTTTGTTGTTGTTGTTATGTGCCATCGAGTTGGACCTGACTCATAATGACTCCTCCTTGGGTTTCCAAGGTGGTATCACTATGTAAGTAGATTGCCCAACCTTCCTTCTGAGGAGTGGCCAGTGGGTTTGAACCACCAGCCTTCTGGTTAGCAGTCAAGTACTTCAGGCACTATGCTACCAGAGCTCCCTTAGGACATATTAATTAATTGGCACAATATGGTCTCTGAAGTTTATGCTCTACACCCTAGTTTGGAAAGTAGTGTCTGAAGTCTTAAAAACTTACAAGTAGCCATCTAAGATACAACTATTGCTCTCTGATCATCTGGAGTAAAAGGGAAATAAGGAAACTAAACATCAAAGAAGAAATCAGTCTATAGGACCAATTGCCTATATGAACCGCATCCTCGACTATCGAGAGATCAGAAGAACGAAAGAGGCCCTGCTACCACTACCAACTATTCTGACTGGGACTGCAATAGACAGTCCCAGATAGAATTGGGGGAAATTGTAGAATAAAACTCATAATCTTCTATTAAAAAAGAAGAAAAGGCAGATTTACCAGCAGAAATCTAGTGAAACTTTGAGACTATCACCCTGAGATACCCTTTGGACATGGAACTGAAACTACTCTGAGAGGTTACCTTTCAACTAACTAATAGATTGGATCATAAAATAAACAATATCAAACATGAGTACAGTGACCTTTTTTATTAAAAAAAAAAAAAAAAAAAGTGGCAGAAAGAAAGAAAAGAAAAGAATGGTCTATTTCACACCAAACAATAAACATTGACCCTAAAGCAAAGGTGGGAAGAGAGTGAGCAGAAAAGCAAGAATAATGGAAATGAACAACCAGAAGGAAAATTATGAGAATGTTGATGCAAGGTGGAAAATGTAACCAATGCCACTGAGCAATATTTGTAGAAACCTTCTAAATGGGAACCTAATTTGCTGTGTAAACTGTTACCAAAATTCAATAAAATATTTAAAATTAAAAAAAAAAAGAAGTAAGAATGTAACTGTGGCAGAGATAGAACTCATGTTAGGGCTGAGATGTGAGAGGTAGTGTTTTCTGGATGGATTTTGAAGCTTGAATATAGGAGTATTTCAGAAACTATGTATGTGTATGAGTGTGTGAGTGTATAGGAGAGTGATTAGCTAGCTCATCTAAAAATCATTATTGATTGCAAATCTTGAGGTAGAGTAAATTGTCAAAAGGGAAATATTACCCCCCAAAAAATTGAAAAACTAATCCCTTTACACTTATGCTGTAACTAACTTATTCTAATCAAAAAGTCATATTTTTTAACTTCCTAAAGCAAATATGGAACATCTTTCACCCACTAGGCCAATCAAATATCTGTGATAACAAGTAGGGAGGAAGGTCCTAGAAGCACCAAAATGTCCATGGCCTTTACCATTAGAAATGTTTTACAATGGAGGCAGCTGCCTAAGTCCGTTTCCTGTTTATCCTCTTGTCTTGTCTTCTATTTCAGTACTGAGCAACATCTTCATATGAGAGCCAACTCAGAAAAAGATTTTTTTAAGATATTTACAAGACACATTTTTAGAATTCAAAATTAAAATAACTGTTATAGAGATCCCTAAAAGTATTTATTCTTACAACTTAGATTATTTATTTTATTAAAGAGAAGAATACCAATGAAAAAACTGGCACCACATTTTAGCTATTAAAATGTTCATAGCTAGACATATTTCAGAATTTGCAATAAAGAAACAGGTACCCCTCATATTGAATATATATTTCAAGGCACATCTCAAAGGTAGTCAGACCACATATAACTTATAACTTATTGCTATAAATGCAAACCCTATATCAATCTATATCAACAATCCCAAGCTTGACCATAGTCACAGAGGACATCAAGTTCAATTGGCATAACATATTACACAAAACATTGTTCCACCTCCTACTGTGGCAAGTAGCGACTGAGATCTTAAAAGCTTGCAAGCTGCCATCTAGATGCAACGATGGGTCTCTCCTCGTCCAGAGCCAAGAAGAATGAAGAAAACCAAAAATTCATGGAAACAATTAGTCCTAGCAACTGGTACACCATCTAATCTGCAGCCTATACCACTATGAGACCAGAAGAAATAGATGATGCTCAGCTACTACTGTCAACCACTTGGAAGAGGATCTTTGTAGGAGATCCTGGATAGACAGGGGGAACAATGTGGAACAAAACTCAACATCAGTTGGAAAAAAAAAAGTGGGGAACAGGTTTGCTGGCCCAAGGGAGTCTGGTGGAACCACTGAGAATATGGGCCCTTGCTGCCCTTCAGGTCTGGAATTGAACGCACACCTGTGGCTTTCAGTCAAACAATAGACAGGCATATCAGTTGAGAATTTACCTGAGGTAGATACACTCCTTGGAGAGAATAAGCATGAGAGAAAGATGGGCTGCTTAGGCACAGGGAAACAGCTCAGGGCGCAGAAGTGTATGGAGGGATGGACACTGGAAAGAGGTAACTATGGGGAGGAAGTGAGAGGGGAGCTGTTGCATTGTGCTAAATTGTGGTCAATGTCACAAGACAAAGTGTGTGTGAACTGCTGTATGGAAAGTGTATTTGCTCTGTAAATTTTCACCCAAATCACAAAAAAAAAAAAAAGAAAGAAAGAAAAAAAATCCCAAGCTCAACTAACTATAATTATTCCTTTGTAAATTGTCATATTGGCCTCCTTTTCCAGTGTTGTACTACTCTGGCAAAATTCTAAGGCAGGATAATCTCAGTTATCTGCCTCTAGGCCTATTTTCCTGAAGGTGAGCATCAGTTATGAGCTTATACAACTAGGTAGATGTACATCATAATACATTTATGACTATCAGCCTCTTTTCCTAAACAAGCTAATCTCTCTCCTTATATTCTGAATCCTAAACTCTCTTGTCTTTTTAAGGAATTCACTTCTTTGTTTATCCATGCCTTCCCTTTCTTCTTCAACCTCTCCTCTCAATTGTATTATGCCCAGCAACACATAAACATATTTTAATATTTCTGATCATAAAAAAAAGTTTCTCTTGACTCCTAATATTTACCACTAAATATTTCTCTCTCTTAAAAAATTTCAGAATGTGTTAAGAGTTGTCTTGTTGCTCTGGGTTCACTTTTTGATTATCTTTTAACTCACTTGAATCAGTCATCTACCTGCAACACTCCATCTTTTGTTAAAGTTAACAGTAACCTCCATGTTGCATCTTTCAGTAGTATTTGACCCAACTGGCTACTCTCGAATTCTCAAAACACTGGCTTAATTGGCTCTCTGACACCACATGTTCCACACCTATGTTCACTGAAGCATTATTCACAATTGCAAAAAATGAAAACAACCTAAGTTGCCCATCAATAGATGAATAGATAAACAAAATGCAGTAATACATACAATGAGCCATGAAGAATAATGATGAGTCCTCAAAACATCGTATAATAGGGATATATCTGGCAGACATTATGTTCAGTGAAATGAGTCAATCACAAAAGGACAAATATTGTATGATCACACTTTTATGAAAAGACAAGAATACATACATATATATACATATACATACAGACATATACATATATATATATATATATATATATGTATATACCCACCAGCCACTCCTTGGAAGGAAGGTTGGGCAATCTGCTTCCATAATGATACTGCCTTGGAAACCCAAGGAGAAGTAGCTATGAGTCGGATTGGACTTGATGGCAGTGATTTTTATATAAATGTCCTATTAAATGTTGATATGAAGTTCTATTAAGTAACATGTTAAGAGCTATAAATCCACTCTTCATATTCTCACAAGAAATTTGAGAAGCACCAACAGAAAATTAATTCAGAACAATCATTTGTTCTAAATGGAAAGTCATGTCTCAGTGAAACATAAATATACCCTTTGCAACTATATATGCTAAATCATTATCTTTGGGCTCAGTATTTTTAAAATAATATTAACTTTTGAAGTAGTAGCTAATGCTTCTTTAGAAGATTTATGTCTTCTGGTTTTCATCAATGACATCACTGTTGCACCATGGTGAGTGATAAATGCCAACAAATATTAGTACAAGTTCTCTGTTCATCACCAACTTGGTGGTATGGCAAGTAGATTGCCCAACCTTCCTTCTGAGGAGTGGGTTTAAACTGCCAGCCTTCTGGTTAGCAGTCAAGTGCCTTAGCCACTATGCTACCAAAGCTCCCCCAAAAAAAGTTGTTGTTGTTGTTATGTGCCATCCAGTCGGACCTGACTCATAGCGACCCCTCCTTGGGTTTCCAAGGCAGTATCACTAGAGAAGTACATTGTCCAATCTTCCTAAAAAGTAGTTACCAAAAAAATAAAATGAGAACATTTGTAAATTTGGACAATTCTATGAATGAAAAATTTATTGAGCCATTGTAGGAAAAGCAGACTTTCTCTAATAATGTTTCTAAATTCCTGACAGATATTAATCTTTGGGATTTGAGAACTGAAAATCAGAATTTGTCATGGTTCTCAGGAATTTCTGAAATCATAATTTATTCTGTATTTTTCATAGCATATTATTTATGTAATGGAGCTCTGGTAGCATAGTGGCTAAGACACTTGCCTGCTAACCAGACGGCTGGCGGTTCAAACCCACCAGCCACTCCTCGGAAGGAAGGTTGGGCAATCCTACTTCCGTAGTGATACTGCCTCGGAAACCCAAGGAGGGGTCGCTATGAGTCGGGGCCGACTCGACGGCACATAACAACAACAACAACAACAAATAATAATGAGTGGCCATAATAGTAGGGAGTAAATCATTTTTCTGTGATAGGATTATACTAAAATGTTCATAAATTTTCTGTCCAAAAAAAGATATAATAAATTCATGGTTACTATTATTATTATTATTATTATTATTATGAAGGAATATATCATGATGACATGATATATTTCAGTAACAAATAAAAAATTATCTCTACCATATGGACATTTGAGAATATAAAAAATGACAAATATTTAAAAATTGAAAGATAACATCAAAAGTAATTAATATTTAACAGTTATTATTCTTAAAATGAAATTTTAAAACACACAAAACATCATTTCCCTTGATATTCTTGATCTTTCTCTGATAATAAATATTCTACACATAGAAAAATTTCCTTTGTATTGCATCTACATAGACTGAATGATTAAGAGTGGACCCAAAAACATCTTCAATTTAGGTATTAGGGTATATGCTACTTCATATAAGCTCATTTCCTTTTTTCGTGATGAAATTATTTTGTCTGCTTGCCCTGCTTTAGTATTGCTGTTGAAACCAAAATGCTGCTAATTTAAATTATAAATTAGTTTCTTATTTCATGTTGGAGGACTCCACAATAGCATTCACATATTTTTTTCTCTCTGCATTTCCTCTGTTAAAGTATTTAGAAGAATGGTAGCAATATTCAAAAACTGGAAAATGATCATGAGCATTAAGGAATAGTATTTCAATACCATTATTCTGATGTCCTAGCAAGGCAATAGCACTACATACAATCACATGTAAAAATTGCCAGTTTAATAACATTTTGCTTTTATTTCTTGGAATACCACTTATATTTCTTATAACACTACCCATAATTTTTATGTAACACATTTTCCAAAAACTTACTCCTTCTGTTTTGTTTTGGTTTTTTCAAGAATGATTCATCATTAGCAGAAGACAGGGCCAAGAACATACACCTACAAAATGGCAACTACAAGAAGACTGTCTGATAAAATTGTGACCACTTCTTTCCACCATATTCCTCTCTCAGTTCCTTCAGGCTGGGTGACTACATTGCAAGCAACCAGAATAGGTGATCTCTAGCATCCCCACTTCTCAGATTCTATGATTTCCCAGTGTCTCATGTCAGTCAACACACTACATACACAAAGGCACAGAAATAAACATTAGCTAAACTGCCATCCTTCATGAAGCAAAGAACTAGAATATACCTTTGATTATATATTTATTCTACTTTCAGATTTGTTGAACTTTAGAATTTACCTGAGGAGGTTACGCATTAATCTGTCGTGGAGGTTTGTAAAATTGAATTAGGTCATTATTTGCATGCTAATATATTGCTTTAGGAAAGAAAATCTGATGACCTTGAAGCCCCTTTAAGTCTTGGAATAATTTTAAGGTTTTGGTGCCTAGGATTAAACTATGAAGCCATGCCCACTGGCTGTTAGCATTAATGTACTCCGAGGCTAGTATGAACCTCAGCACTGTTTCATGCTTAGTTACTGTGGGAAAAAGAAAACTCAGATTAAGCTGTCATACAAAAAAAAAAAAAAAAAAGACATGCATCTAACTGGTTTAGATGGTTTGGTTTGTTTGTTTTATTCACAAAATTACAATGTGTGTCTAATAAAATATGACCATTATTTTCAAATTACTGTATTCAGAAAAATAAGTTACCAATATTAAGGCTGACAGAAGTAAAAGAAATTCATCAAATGCACAGAAATTACAGCTAAATCTAAAATGGGCATATCAGTATATGAATAGGAACACATTTTTCAAGTTCTTGATATACTTGGCCTCTATCCCATAGCGCTAATTCCTTCTCTGCTCAAATGAGCAAAATCATTAGTGATTTACTCAGCAATAGGTGAAAAGGTGTGTTTCTTTATCATCTTTCCTTGTGGAAAATTGTCTGCATTGTACTGCAATGCTGAGCAAGTTTATTCTTAGCAGCATGTTCCCTCGGACCTTTTATGACAGCATGGGGAATATTAAATGTATGATTAATAAATAATTACAACTGTGTGTCCAATCTTCAAGTCCCATTCTAAAGGAGTTTTGACTAGGTATGGCATTTGCGAGAAGTTCTGATAACGATATATTTATATAATTTAATTTAGATTTATTCCAAAATTAAAGTATAAATATTTACTTATTCCATACATACTTTACATATAGAAGTATTTTAACTATGATCAGTACACAACTACCTCCAGGGAGAAAGGCAGTAAAGAATTTAACAGCAGGAGAACACAGTAAACAACAATTTAGGACAGAAGGTAAAGAGTATCATAAACATAGTGAATCTGAATTTAGAGAAAGAATTTTTAATTAGGCAGGATATAATCACTCAGCTGGAATTTGTCTACATTATCAGAACAGGAGCATTTGCTTGCTGTTGTGTAAAATGCTATCAGATATTTCATTAACAAACCAAGCAGAAAATTCTATTTTAGTTTTAGCCACTGTCTCTTTCTCTAAGAGTGCAATGCAATATGAGTTTAGTTTATCCATTATTGTACAGTGATATGATAATGGAATGATTACATCATTTGCAGTGAGGCCTGTGTATAGTGAGCCTTGGTCTTGAATTTTCTGGAACAGTCCCAAATTCCTTCTTGATCAATCGTATATGTTATCTTTAGTTTCAAAAATTATGGTTGCTCTGACTATGAAAGGAAATGCTGTGGATGGATAAGAGACCATGTTTTGTTCCAGCTCTACTTAGTTATGACAACAAATATCTCTTAAGCAGGTTGGGCCCTGTCTTACCTCCTTCTTCATGTATAGGCACAAATGTCAAAATGCCACAGTCCCTCTCATTCCATGGCTCAGTTAACATTTAGCTAAATGACATAGTGGTTATAATTACAGACTCTAATACCAGTGTGCTTGAATTTGGATCTCAGCTCTGCTAATCCCAGCTCTTTGTGGCACTGAGCAAGCTATTTAATTTGTGCCTCAACTTCTTCAACTGTAAAATAGGCTTGATAATAATGGTAATTTCTCACAGAGTTGTTAGAGAAGTCTTAAATCAGTTATTATATGTGAAGTACCTAGAATAGCACCAAATAATAAATGCTATATAAAACCAAAAACCAAACTCAGTGCCGTTGAGTCAGTCCCAACTCATAGAGGCCCCTCCCTGGGTTTTCGAGGTGGTATCTCTAGGGAAGTAGATTGCCCAACCTTCCTTCAGAGGACTGGTTGGTGGGTGTGAACCGCCAGCCTTCTGGTAAGCAGTTAAATGCCTTACGGCACTATGCCACCAGAGCTACCAAATGCTATATAAGTATAAATTAAATACACATGTGTAAAATTAAAAAAGGAGCTCTGGTGGCAATAGTGGGTAAGACATTGGCTACTAAACAGAAGGACAATGGTCCAAACACACCAGCTGCTCCGCAAGAGGAAAATGAGGCAAGGCAAGCTACTTTAGAAAAGATTTACAGCCTTGGAAACCCAATAGAAGCTGTTAAGAGTCAGAATTAATTCAATGGCAGTGGATTTGGTTTTTCAAGTTCAAAAAGTCAGCATCAGGGAAAAGAAGTCATGAAATAGCAATGTGGGCTCAAATCAGCCATTCATTCAGTTGTTGTTCTCAGTGTACTCCAGTTTCCAAGCTTGCAAATAGGTCACAACTACACTTCCTTCCTATTTCTCTTTCAGTGTTATTGAGAGCCTTAATGTCAATGAGTTCCAATTCTTACCTGCTGAGCTAACCCTGTCTATTGGTAGAGAAAGAAGCTCATTAAAAAATTTGATTGAGGAATTTGATTGGGCTCTGGGCCCAAAGATATAATCCTAACTGCCCATACTTCCAACATTATAGCCTCATCCCTTTTACTCTTAAAGCACCATCAATTATAGAAAACAAAAACAAAACTCTGATTAAAATACAAACGCCCTTAGGAGGTAGAGAGCCTCACAAGAAAGGAGGGGGAAATTTCTTAACAAGGAGAAAGGATGATCTGAAAAACACATTTTGCCTTCTTAAAAATCTTATTTATTCAGCCTTGCCAAGAGGCCTGATGCCCTTTGTAAATGCCCTTTTAAAACTGTTGCTCGACCCAACCCCCTTGTGAATAGCAACCCCTGATGCAGATGCAATGCTGCAAAACTGCAGCAGCCCCCATGAGGATCTCTCTCTTTTTCAACCTCTATCTCTCTTCCCCTCTCCTCCTTCTCCAATAATTCCCAAGAAGATGATTTTCAGTGGTCTATGAATGATCTTCCATAAAGATTAGAGACTAGAAAACCTTGTGGGGCAGCTTTTCTCTGTCACATCAGGTAACTCTAAAAAAGTGACTCAATGGCACAAAACAACAACACTGATGAGCAATATTTAATTTAGCAGTCACACAGGTATGAGGGTCATTCCTTCTCCCTATCCCTCTATTCTCACAGATGCCCCTGTTAAACCCAAGAACAATGGTTCTTTCCTTAAATCCCAAATCAGCACTGTTCAGTTATAATCTGTTACAGGCATTCCCCCTACTCCCTTGTTAGTATCGAAGGGAAGAAAGCTTATGAAAGATTGTAGACATGTTCTCATCACACAATGACACTTTCTTGGACATTTAAAGCAAAGCCAGGACTCATAAGCAGCTCTGTTGTCCTTTGCTGATACAATTTCTTGTGTGGTGCCTGGAAGAGAGAAAGGAACTTCTATTCACTGAGTATCATTTCCAAGCTAGTAGTGTTCAGTACTTAACAAACACCCTCTCAATTAGTCATCAGTTACCCTGAGAAGTGGGTATTGTTTTGTTTAAAATATGAGGAAAGAGATTAGGTAAGTTAAGAAACTTACCCACAGTCTTACCCAACAAGTGATACCCAGTATTAAATCCTCATATGTCTAATGTTAAATCTGTGTTCTCTAAACTATGCCTCCCCAGGATACCCTGGGATTTTACAAGCTAGTTATTACCATATTGTAATATGTCTTCCTACCAAGTTCATTGTCTGCAAAAAAATGTGTAACAAGCATGAAAGTTGGACATAAAGTGATTGAAACACAAAGGCTCTACTTTCTTATATCCACTGCCATCTAGTCAATTCTGACTACAATTGATCCTACAGTAACCCTATAGGACAGAGTAGAAATTCCCCAAAGAGTATCCACAGCTGTAAATCTTTACAGATGCAGACTGCCTCATCCCTCTCCCATGGAACATCTGGTCAGTTCAAATCCCTGACCATTAGGTTAGCAACTTGATGTTTTAACCACTGTGGCACTAGAGTACCTTTACTTTTCTATAAAAAGTAGTAATTAGAGGACCGGAGTCTAGAGTCAGACTGCCTATGTTCATAATATCAGCTATACCACTGTCTGAGTGACCATGGGATTCTCTGTGCTTCAGTTTCTGTTTCTGTTAAATGGGCAGGTGTATGCTTTTAGACATATCCAACATAGGTCCTCCCCACAAAGGACTCTGGGATTGAGCAAGATTTACTGATCAGACAGTAGCCCTGTTCTTACTCCTTACTTAGGCAAGGATATTAACTAGACTCCCCTCTCTTCCTCTCTCTCTTTACCTCTTGGGGACCAACCATTACTGATTAAGGGCTTTTTCTCTTTTTTTAATACAATTTATTGAAATATAATTTATGTACAGTGAAATACACAAAACTAAAGTGACAGTCAGCTGCAGGGATCCACGTGAGGAGAGGGAATCCAGGCATGCCCAAAGCAGCAGGGCGAGGGAGCGGGCAAAAGGGAATTAAAAAGCCCAGGAACCAGGACAGAGGAGCAGTCAACCACAGGGATCCAGGTGAGGAGAGGGAAACCAGGAACACCCAAAGCAGCAGGGTGGGAGAGCAGGAAAAAGGCCCAGGAACCAGAACAGAGGAGCAGTCAGCCACAGGGACCCAGGTAAGAGTGGTAGGAGAGGTTACCAACAGGGAGACAAAGTTGTCTGTCGGTTTGTCCTACCATGGTGACGTGTTGATGTGAGTTTTGAGGCTGAGCCACTGGTGTTCCAAACCCAGCAGGATGCACATGGAGCACAGGTATCAGCCCAGTTTACAGACTGAGACAGACTAGGAAGAAGGAAGAGGCCATCCACTTCTCAAAGAATTGGCCAGGAAAAACTTTATGAAAAGCAAAGAAACATTGTTTGATACATTACTGCACAACACTATGAATAGTCCTGTTAGGTTAGAAGGCTCTCAAAATAGGATTGGGAAAGAGCTGCATCATCTGAGTAAACCCAGCCTTACTCCTATGGATAAGGTAAAGCTTTCAAGACCTCCATTTGCAGATGGGGCACCACTCAAATAGAAAAGAAACAGCTGCAGACATCCATTAATCATCGGAACATAGAATGTATGAAGTATGAAACTAGGAAAATTGGAAGTTGTCAAAAAAGAAATGGAATGCATAAAGATTGATATCCTCAGCTTTAGTGAGCTGAAATGGACTGGTTTGGGCCATTTTGAATCAGACAACCATATGATCTACTATGCTGGGAATGACAGTTTGAAGAGGAATGGCATGGCATTCATAATCATAAAGGATGTTTCAAGATCTGTCCTGAAGTACAATGCTGTTAATGACAGGATAATATCCATACGCCTACAAGGAAGACCCATTAATATAACTATTTTTCAAATTTATGCACCAGCCACCAAAGCCAAAGATGAGGAAACTGAAGATTTTTATCAACTTCTGCAGTCTGAAATTGACCGAACATGCAATCAGGATGTGTTAATTATCACTGGTGACTGGAATGCAAAAGTTGGAAACAAAGAAGAATCACCAGTAGTTGGAAAATTTGGCCTTGGTGACAGAAATAATGCTGGAACTCGCATGGTGGAATTTTGTAAGAGCAATGACTTGTTCATTGCAAACACCTGTTTTCAACAACACAAATGGCGGCTCTACACGTGGACTTCACCAGATGGAACACACAGGAATCAGATTGACTACATCTGTGGCAAGAGGCAGTGGAAAAGCTCAATATCTTCAGCCAAAACCAGGCCAGGAGCAGACTGTGGAACAGACCATCAATCAACTGCTCATATTCAAGTTCAACTTGAAGTTAAAGACAATTAAAACAAGTCCAAGAGAGCCAAAATATGATCTTGAATATATCCCTCCTGAATTTAGAGATCATCTAAAGAATAGATTTGATGCATTGAACACCAACGACCAAAAATCAGAATTGTGAGGATATCAAGAACATTATCCATGAAGAAAGCAAGAGAAAAGGAAAAAAAAAAAGATGAGAAAAGAAGACCAAAGTGGATGACAGAAGAGACTCTGAAACTTGCCCTTGAGTGGAGAGTAGCTAAAGCAAATGGAAGAAATGACAGGATAAAAGAGCTGAACAGAAGATTTCAAAGAGCAGCTGGAGCAGACAAAACCAATTACTATCATGAAAAGTGCAAAGACCTGTAGTTTGAAAACCAAAAGGGAAGAACATAGGCTTTTTTTCTTTTTTGCATCTCTTTCTCTAGTTGTTTGAGATGTTGGGTTAAGGGGTTGATTTGGGTCTTTCTTCTTTTTCGATGTGTGCATTTTTTTTGCTATAAATTGGCCTCTGATCACTGCATTTACTATGTCCCAAAGATTTTGGTATGTTGTGTTTTCATTCTCATTTGATTCAAGAATTTTTTTTTTAATTTTTAATTTTTTTCTGTTACCCAGTCATTTTCAAGGAATATGTTATTCAGTTTCCATGTGTTCACTGTTTTTCCACTCATCTTTCTATTGATGATCTCTAATTTTACAGCTTTGTGATTTGAGAAGATGCTTTGCAATATTTCAGTGTTTTTATATTTATTAAGGATTGCTTTGTGGCCTAACATATGATCTATCCTGGAGAATGTTCAATGTGCACTAGAAAAAAATATGTATTGTGCTGTTGTTGAGTGAAGTGCTCTGTAGATGAATATAAGGTCAAGTTGGTGGATTGTATTGTTTATCTCTTCCATGTCTTTACTGAGTTTCTTTCCAGTTGTTCTATCTGTGATTGAAAGTGGTGTATTAAAGTCTCCAACTATGACTTACAGTCATCTATTTGTATTTTCAGTTCTGTTACAGTCCAGATTACGTGTTTATGGCTCTTTCACTGGGTGGATAGATACTTATTGTTATATCCTCTTGTTCAATCAATCCTTTAATCATTATATAATGTCCTTCCTTGTCTCTTTCGGTGGTTTTTGTCTTAAAGTCAATTTTATCAGAAATTAATATTTCCATTCCTCTTTTAGGTTGCAATTTGCTTGATACATCTTTTTTCAGCCTTTAATTTTTAGGCTATTTTTGTCTTTGTCTCTAAGTTGTGTCTCTTGTAGACAGCATATTTATGGGTTATCTTTTCTTACCTAGTCTGCAACTCTCTGTTTCTTGAGTGGGTGCATTTAATCCATTGGCATTCAGTGTAATTATTGACAAGAATGAATTTGTTGCTCTAATTTTGGTATGTGTTTTTTTGTGGTGTTGCTGATTTTTTTGTGCCAAATAATTTTCTGTAATGCACTCGTTTTGTTTCTGAATCATCTTATCACTTCATTTGTTGCTATTGTTTTGTTATTGTTGTTATGTGCCATTGAGTCAGACCCAACTCATAGCATCCCCTCTTTGGGTTTCTGAGGCAGTATCACTATGGAAGTAGATTGCCCAACCTTCCTTCTGAGGTTTGAACCACCAGCCTTCTGGTTAGCAATCAAGTGCCTTAGGCACTACACTACCAGAGCTCCCGCTATTGTTTTAGATTTGCTAAATATTTGTGCTTGTCCTCTTTTTCATTTTGATGTGAAGATTTATTATTTTTCTTTGAGGTTACCCTGAGATTTATAATTTTCTTCCCAAGTTTAGAACAGTCCCTTCTATCTTGCAGTTGTCTTGACTTCCTTGCCATTTAGAAGTTCTGTAACTACACATTTTTTTTCCCCTCTTTTTGGTGTGTAGTTGTCCTCATTTGTCAATTGATGTCTCTAATTCCCTGTTTATAATCTCGTAAGCTTATTTATCCTGGATACTTCCATAAGTGGTTTGGTGTCTGGGTTATGTCATTATGTATGTTAATGATCAGTTGTTGTTTGCTGTTGTTGGTTCTCTGTCCAAAGGACTCCCTTTAGCATCCCTTGTAAGGTTGGTCTGGTTTTAACAAATTCCCTTAATTTCCGCTTATCTGGAAATCTCCTAATTCCACCACCATATTTGAGGGACAATTTTGCTGGGTATAATATCCTTAGGCTTTCTTCATTTTGTTTTGATGTTTTTTGATTGACCCCTTTCCAAAGAAGCGTTGAGGTATTTGTCTTCAATCTCACTAATTCTGTCTTCCATTGATTTATTTCTACTGCTTTGCCTGTTCAATGTGTTATCTATTTCTGAAAATTTAGTATTAATCTTCTGGATTTCTATCTGTAGATTTTGTATCATTTCTAATTTTTTTATTTATTTTGTCATTTTGTTCTTGTATTGTCTTTGAAAATTGTTTTAGGATTTTTCTGTGTTTTTCTCAATTTTGCCAGTGTTTTCCTTGATCTATCTCTCAATCTGCTGAAGGTACCTAAATATAATTGTTTTAAATTCTTTATCAGAGAGTTCCAATGCTGCTTCTTCCTCAGGGATGTGTTCTGGATCTATATCCTGGTCCATTGTTTCTCCTGCTTTATTGCTTCTTTGTGTGGACTGTGATGCTCTGCTGTCTCCAAGACATAGTGACATATTTGTGTTTATATTTAATTGTTGATTATATGTTGGAGTGATTTTCCCAACATTTTCATTTTGTTTGGATATTATCTAAGTAAGCAGGTTACTGTGCTCCTCTATTCGCTAGTTGGTAGCACTTATGCACTCACCAGCTGTCTCCTTGCCCATTGGCAGCATCTCATACGTCCCTGCCATCCTTGGCAAGTGGAGTCTATTCTTAGGTCCTTGGAATCTGAATAAGAATGCTGTCACTTTAAATATCCCAAAATGGCCACCTCTTGCAAATATCCAAAACGAGTACACCCTTGGTCACTTTAAGTATCTAAAATGGCTGCTCCCTTGGTCACATCAAATGTCCAAAATATCTTCTGCTTGTAAATATTCAGAATATCTGCACCCTCAGTCACTTTAAATGTCCAAAATGGCCACCACTTGTAAACAATCAAAATAGTTGCACCCTCTGAACAATCAAGATTCCACAGCTCAGGTTGTCTCCCTCTTCACTGTTTCCCTTCCTAGTCATTTGCCACCAGCACAGTAGTCCCTGAAGCCTTTGGCAACCAGGGCTGATCTTTAGGTCAATTCTCAGGTTCCAACACCACTTGGAAATATCCAGGCTGCTGGTGCCATCAGAGTAGCTGACAGTCTTTAGCTCCATCCATCCCCGAACACAGTTTTCCTTCAGGTTCTTCCACTAATTGGTGCCTAATCTACTTCTGTATACTTCCTTTCAAAGCTTGGGGCTCCAGGATTATCTTCTGTATCTCTATCAATTAGTTTCTCTTTTCTTTGTTGAAGAGGGTCCGTGTAGCTTGTTTGTCTATTCCTCCATCATACCAGAAGTTCTGATTAAGGGCTTTTAAGTGCAGCTCCATTTATCAATAGCAAAGTAAGCTCCTTAAGGTCATGCCCCCCATTGCCATCAGGTTTTCAGACTTTACTTTTCCTTCTCTTCCTCCCAGAGCCAGTATCACAGTCTTTTTCCTTTTTGGAATTTACCTACACTTTGAGTATGTAAGTGTTAGAACAAAGGTCCTCAGTGTGCCAATATTAACAGTTCTGTGATTTTGTATGTGATTATCTGTGCTGCCCTTCTGTAGGTAAAAAACAAAGAACCAAACCCACTGCCAGTGAGTCAATTCTGACTCATAGCAACCCCCATTGAGTTTCCAGGATGGTAAATCTTCATGGAAATAGATTGTCCTGTCTTCCTTCCACAAAGTGGCTAGTGAGTTTGAACTGCCAACCTTCTGTTTAGCAGTCAAATGCCTTAGGCACTGTGACACTTGAGCTCCTTTCTGTAGCTCCTTTCCTTATTAAAAGCCAATCAACACCTGATTTCTGCTTCCTCTTTCTTTGGAATTCAAAGCAACTCTTTCCCAGGGTGTTTCAGAGATGCTTTATGCTTTACTGCCATAATTTTGCAATATACCTATAGTGCTCCCTTGACTGCTGGCCTGACAGGATGATGTCAGCATAATAGTATCTAATGTACAAAATTATTTGAATATTAAATCAATTCATAAAAATAAAGCATTAGAAAGCTGATACATAATAAGTGCTATAGAAATGCTTTTTGTTAACAGAATTATCATTACTACTACTATTACTACTGCTACCACCTGGATGGTTAGGGTGGGTTAGAAGAAAGTTATTTAATGTTACTACACAGATATAAAAATGATCCTACACAAATGGGTAAATATGTTTTTCATTATCATTGAAACAAAAAGTTATTCCCCCTAACAAAATAGATTTAATCCTCCTTCCTCACAAACCATTCAGTTAGTGTGCTGGACACTGATCCCCAAGGAGGAGGCACTTAAAAATGCTCCATTTAAAGATACAGACAGCAGGAGATTGACAGGCCCAATTCACAGTAAGCAAGTATGTTAAGAGGAGGCAAAGCCTTCCAGAGAAATTATTAAAGGAGTAAGTGCCTAAGACTACTCTTTGAGCAAGTACCTAAACAAAAAATTAAGCTTTAGGGGAATAAGTGGCCACCCTGGGTGAATGTATACATGAACAGAAGGAAGTCCAGACTGGAACAGAGGTATCCCCCTTAGTCACACCTGCTCAAAGGTTTTAGTAATCAATTATGGGAGAAGAAAAAGAAGCTGACCTTAAAACTCTTGTATAGCCTTGAAAGTTTGTTGTATGTATGATAAACTGTAATGTATTTTTTCCATGTAGCAAGTCCACATAAATAACACGTACATGCATGTAGTGCATATAGCATAGGGAACTAACACATAAGGTGGTTGCATGGTTTGCAAAATAAATAAATTAATAGACCATATACTTTAACACATATACTTTATGTGTTATTTCCTTTAAAATATGGTATATAGTTCTCAATATGGAGTATAGCATTAGTTCTGTTTCCACATTCATAAGATTCTAAATAAAGAGTTCCTTCAGGTATTTTAAAGAAAATTGCCTGAACTATCTGGAACCCACTAGATTTGACATTCTGGTGCTCAGAGTGGACAAAATTAGTAGTCTTTATAAAATTAATTCTTAATGAAGATTATTTCTGGATGTACTGTTCATATATTTGTCTTGGTAGGGTTTTCATTTTCCATTTGCCTTTTCCTTTGTTTTCAGTGGAGGGAAGAACTGGAACAGATTTGTTGAGAAACTCTATGAATGGGTTACTAAGAGGATTGCAGATTTTAATAGACTCTTCTATTTCCTTCCCACACAGCTAGCTATTTCTTAAAACCCTAAGTTTGAAGGATTTTAGATACAACTTAAATATTATGGAGCTAAATCATCAAAGGGTTTAAAACCTGCCACTAGATGAAGGACAGAAAGAAAGGACCATCTGATCTAATGCCATGAATTCTTAGCAGTTAGGATGATTCTCTTGGAGCAGAACAGACAAAAAAAGGAAATGACATGAGTAATTGGACCAAGATAGACTGCGATGAAATAAAAGGAAATCACATTTTTAAAATGACAAATTAAAGAGTAAAGAAAACAAAGCTGGTGTTAATTTTCTTTCTGGGAGTCTGCTAACTCACCTAGGGCACTGAATGGTTCCCAGATTCTAAGAAAGGCATTGGTTTAGATGATCTTTTCCATGGTCCCTGCAAAGTGAGGACAAAATGATGAGTTTTTTTCATTATGTGTAATTTATTTGATTTAAAAGATTATTCTGTATTCTGAGAGTGTGTTCTATGTGTATTTTATTTTATTATTATTATTAAATTAGAATGCACTCTTTTTGGAAGAGATGGTGACAACATATGATAGCTTTTGCAATGGGGGAATGGAGACTTTTATATTTAAATATGATTCTAATAAAGACTCTAAATTATGTTTCACTGCTCTTAGGATAGAATGGTCAACTATCATCCTTGGAAAACTCAAATCTTCTTTACTTTTGTATTTTTCATGTATTTATTCACCTCTGTGGACAGGAGACAAATAGCTTGCAATGGAGTTTCCTAAATAAGAGGAATAATATTTCATGAAGCAAGAGTCTATGCTCCACATAAAAAGATCTTTGAAGCTTCAAGCATATGACAGTTCTTTTCATAAAGAAATCATAATATTAAGACTCTAGGGATATAACAAATATTTTCTTGACTGTGCTGGCAAGCTAAACAAAATCCTTGAGCTAATTTTAATGGAAAAAGTTTCTACATACAAACTGAATAAGTAGACACACTCTATAAATATCTATTTCTTGAGCTCTAAAACGTATTTGAGGGAATGTTAAAACAAATAGTCAAACTGTGCAAGACAGGTGAAAGTGTAAAATAAATCCAGATTTCTTTAACATTATGAAGCAAAATTAAATATTTAAAACACTGAGTTCTTCTTTGTCCTTGAAGACATAACAATTCAGTGTGATCTTTTTGATCCAGTCAAGCTGGTTTTCTCACTAGTCTGTATATAAAAATTTTACCCATCCACTGTCTGTTTCATGTATTCAAATGCTGAACACTTACTTACCTTTAGCCAGGTGCTTGCTAGGCCAAAAGGCCTTGAAGAACAATTAAAGATTTTAAGCAGATTTTTTTTTTTTTTTTAAGAACCAATAAAGTGGAGTGGAATATAGATTGGAAGATATGATATTCCAAATGATATGCTCTCTGAACAGAGCAGAGAGCTTCATTGCAAGGGTATTGTCATAGCCTAGGCCAATGATTGTCAAGTTTTGGTCCTGAACCTGTAGCATCAGAATTATCTGATAACTTGTTAGAAATGTGAATTCTTGTGTCTGTTTCAGAACTATCACATCACAAACCACAGGCTCCTTCCTAGCAATATGTCTTTTAACTATCCTTCTAGGTGATGCTGATGTACACTAATGTTTATGAATAACTGACTTAAGAGAATAGCAGTGAGAGAGAAGATAACTGACCAGTGGGTTAGAGAGAGGAAAACACATTTTCTAAATGTTACAGAACTAAAAGACATGATGATGACTGACAGCAAGGAAGAAATGAAATAAAATTCTGAAGTTCATGATTTTAGGTGATTGATCCCTAGTACAGCCTTTCAGAAATATAGGAATACTAGAATACATCATGGTTGGGATGGTCAATGTAAGGAATAAATATTTCATTTTAGGATGCACTGAATTTAAAATATTGAACATTCAAATGCAGATTTCCAAAAATATCTGAACTGAGGAAAAGTCATTAAGATAAAAATTATTTTAGGAATGACTAAATTTTAAGAGTTAATTAAAATCAGGGAATCAGATGTAGTCATCCAAGGAGACTATGAGAAGTGAAGGAATTACCAACATTTAAGGGTTAGATTATAACAGAAATTATGAGGTGAAAAATACAAATGTGGAATTTTAGAAGTTCAGCAAGTCAAAAGTTTCAAGAAGGTAGAATTAATCAACAATACTACATGTCACAAAACGATTAAGGTAAGGAGAGAATTTTACCTATTGTATTTGGAAATGAGGATAGTTGTTAAGTCATTAAGAGAAATTTTAATGGTGGAGAAGTCAGATTACAGGAAGATAAAAACAAATATACTGGGACTCTTAATTTCAGCTCTAACATGTAAAAAGTTTAGAAATCAACACTTCCATTCTTAGAACAAAAAAAAAGCTAGACAAACTGAAAGATCAATGGCTTTTCTTGGGAACATCAGAGAACAGAGATTTCAGGGCAAGCCATCATTCTAATATCTGGAGATAAGAATCATTTAGGGAAACAAAGATCAGATCAGTTAACCTAAAATAGAAACTGTTGGAACTATAAACTTATAGGGACACCAAAACAGTAATTTTTACAAATTGCTGGAGGAAAAGTGTGGACACTATGAGCAGATGAAAATCCTGAAACCACAAATGGGAGACTCCCACAATTTTATGACCTTTCCTTCTGAAAATCCATTCTCAGTTCTGGTAGGGAAAGAGGAAATAACAATTGTCAAATATGTCCAGAGTCTTCTCATAATAAAAGCTTAGGTTCCAGAGTAAAATGATTTGCCAGAAACTATCCCAGTTGGAAGGAACTCTGGTGGCACAGTGGCTAAGGGCTCAGCTGCTAACTGAAGTCAGCAATTCAAACTCACCAGCCACTCCATGGGAGAAAAGAGCTGGTGATCTGCTCCCATAAAGATTATAGCCTAGCAGAGGGACTTCTACTCTGTCCCATAGGATAGCTACAGGTCAGAATCAACTTGATGGCACACTACAACATCTCAGCTGGAGAAAACTTACGTATTACAGAATGAAATATTGCCTGGTCCTGCACCATCCTCACAATCTTTGAATCCATTGTTACAGTGACGTTATCAATAAATCTCATGGAAAGTATTCCACCATTTTACCAGACACGATGTCCTTTTTTAGTGATTGGTCTTTCTTGATATCTTCAAAGAAAGCATTATGAATTCTTACCATCCTTGCTTCTAAGGAGCATTCTGGCTAGCTTCCTCCAAGGATTTGTTTGTTCTTCTGGTAGCCTTCTTTATACTCAATAATCTTTACCAACAGCACAATTCAAATGCATCAATTCTTTGATTTTCCCTTTTCATTGCGGAGCTTTCACATGCATGTGAAGTGATTGAAAGCACCACTGCTTGGGTCAGGCCCACATTATTCATTCAAGTCACATTTTTGCTTTCTAACACTTTAAAGAGGTCTTTTGCAGCAGATTTTCCCAATGCAAGATATCATTTGATTGCTTTTCTGTTATTTCTATGTCTATGGGTTGATTGTTGATAAACATTAATTGTTTATCCAAAGAGAATGAAATCATTGACAGCTTCCATTTTGTCTCCAAGGAAATAAATGTTGTTGTTGTGATGTGCCCTCGAGTCGGACCCGACCCATAAGGACCCCCCCTTGGGTTTCCAAGGCGATATCACTATAGAAGTAGGAAATAAATAAAGAATGCTAAATCCAGGGAAGGAGCTCTGGTGGCATAGTGCCTAAGCCATCTGACTGCTAACCAGACGGCTGGCAGTTCAAACCCACCAGCCACTTCTAGGAAGGAAAGTTGGGCAACCTACTTCCATAGTGATACTGCCTCAGAATCACAAGGAGGGGTCCGCTGTGAGTCAGATCCAACTCGACGGCCTAGTGCAGAAGCACAAATCCAGGGAAATAAGTAGGAAACAGATTTTTGTAAAACAGTGATACCACTGGAGCAGTACTTGTTAATACACAGCCCCAAGAAATAGGCCCATTAAAACACTTAGATTTAATCAGAGGATGTCAGTGCCCCAGATGCCCTCTCTTCTCTTTCTTGCCACCCCACCATCAAGGGTTCCAGTCTAATGACAGTGATTTAGCTGAAAGAGCTTCAAAGTTGATCACTTCAATGATGTAGGACTTGAGGAAATCCTTAAGAAAAGTCAAGAAGGGAGACAAAAACAGAGTGCTAGAGAAATGTATCTATAATTACTACAAGCATTAAATACATCACAATTCTAGCCAAGTTGCCATAAATTCTTGTACTACAGATCTCTTTACTTCACTTCTTATTACCTGATACAACATGTCTGTAAAAAATGGTATGGCAGAGGCATCTGACCTCCTCTAACTTAATGAGAAGAGAATAAATAATTAACTTCAGCCTCTATGAAGAAGAGGTCAGACATATCTCCTCCCTTCAAGTTTTTCACCAATTCTGACACCAGCGGTACCTCTCAATATACTCTACTTCTCTGCTAGGTTTGATAATTTATTGCAACGATCACAGACCATACATACTCACATACCACACTGGCAATTATGGGGTTTATTAGAGAAGTAACAGGTTACAATACAGGATCAGAAATGACTCAGAATACAGTTCTCCCATCAGGACAACCTTTTCTTAGCTGTGCCTGCAAGTAAATCTCTTTCTGGCCCTCAGCCCTTCAGGCCATTTGGGCCACCTTGGCCTCTGCCCTGGTGCAGCAAGTGTTACAAAGCTCTTTATCTCTGTCAATAAGTGCTACAAAGCACCCTACTCCATCAGAAAGCCTCTGGCCCAAAGGTGATCAACTCTTACTCTGTGATCCAGAAAGCACACCATGCTGTCTCCTGCTGACCTGCTTTTGCTTCTTCTGCTGTCACTGTTTATCTGCCACTACAGGGAATACAGAATGCCATCTTCAATGTTATAGCCATGGAGTTGATTACCAGCTAATTATGAGTCTCATCATGGGAAATACTACATCCAACTGCCCAGCCATTCAACCAGACCCAGCAAAGTTGACACACAAACTGAACCACCACACATGCCATAAACTACAGATCATCGATGTTATAGCTTTCTGTCTCCTAGGTCTAGGAGATTCCAAGCATGAAACCTTGGGTCCAAAAGGTGTGCTCTTCTCCCATCTCTTAATCTTGGTGGTAATTAGGTCCCACATTTCTACCTCTGTTGTTGTTGTTAGGTGCCACTGAGTCATTTCCAACTCATAGCAACCCTATGTACAACGGAATGAAACACTATCCAGTCCTGCATCATACTCACAGGCCTAGCTAGGCTTGAACCCATTGTTGCAGCAACTGTGTCAAACTATCTCATTCAGGGTCTTCCCCTCTCTAATTGACCATCTACTTTGTTGTTGTTGTTAGTTGCCATCAAGTAGGTTCCAACTCCTAGCTACCCTATGTACAGAATGAAACAATATCCAGTCAGGTGCCATCCTCACAATCCTTGCTAGGTTTGAGCCCATCACTGCAGCCACTGTGTCAATTCATAACATTGAGGGTCATCTCCTTTTTCACTGACCCTCCACTTTACCAAGCATGATATCCTTCTCCAGGGAATTGTCCCTTCTGACAACATGACAAAAGTAGGTAAGACAAAGTCTGGCCATTCTTGCTTCTAAGGAACATTCTGACTCTACTGCTTCCAAGACAGATTTATTTATTCTTCTGGCATTCCATGGTGTTTTCAGTATTCTTCACAATTTCCACAGTTCCAAGGCACCAATTCTTCTTTGGTCTTCTTTATTCATTATCCATCTTTCACATGCATATGAAATGATTGAAAATACCATGGCTTGGGTCAGGCATACCTTAGTCTTCAAATTTCTACCGTTTCTCCTTAATACTTAAAAGAGGTCTCTTGCAGAAAATTTACCCAGTGTAGTATGCTTGATTTCATGACTGTTGCTTGCAGGGATCTTAATGGATCCAGGTACAATAAAATCCTTGACAACCTCAATCTTTTCTCCATTTATCATGATGTTGCTGTTTGATCTAGTTGTGAGGGTTTTTGTTTTCTTTATGTTAAAGTATAATCCATACTGAAGACTGTATGTAGTCTTTGATTTTCATCAGTAAGTGCTTCAAGTTATCTTCACTTTCAGCAAGCAAGGGCTGTGCTACCTGCATGTCACAAATTGTTAATGACTCTTCCTCCAACCCTGACGCTGCATTTTTCTTCATAAAGTCCACTTCTAGACTTATTTGCTCAGCATACAGATAGAATAAGTATGGTGAAATTATACAACCATGATGCACACCTCTCCTGATTTTAAACCACAAAGTACCCCTTGTTCTGTTTAAACGACAGCTCTTGATCTATGTACAAGTTCCTCATGAGCACAGTTAAGGGTTCTGGAATTCTCATTCTCTGACATGTTATCCATAATTTGTTATGATCCACACAGTCAAATATCTTTGCATAGGCAATAAAACACAGATGAATATCTTTCTGGTGTTCTTTGTTTTCAGACAAGATCCATCTGACATCAGCAATGGTAACTGTCATTCCATATCCTCTTCTGAATCCAGCTTGAATTTCTAGAAGTTTCCTGTTAATATACTACTGCAACTGTTTGTGAATTACATTAAGCAAAAATTTACTTGTGTGTGACATTAATGATATTGCTTGATAATTTTCACATTGTGTTGGATCACCTTTCTTTGGAATGGGTATAAATATGGATCTCTTCCAGTCAGTTGGCCAAGTAGCTGCCATCCAAATTTCTTGGCATAAATGAGAAAGACCCTACAGAGCTGCATTTATTACTCATCCATAAATAGAAAGGAAGTTTTGGAGCATGTCATCACATGGATGAATCTTCAGCACATGCTGAGTCAAATAAATCAGCTCTGAAAAGACAAATATTGCATGATATCATTTATATGAAATAAGCAGATATATCAAAATCAATGATTATTAGTGGTTGCCAGAGTTGGTAGAAAGAGGGGGAAGAGGAAGTTTTTGCTTAGGAGGCTTTGAGTTTATGTAATCAGTGGTGGAATGATTTGGAAAAAAATAGCAAATTTCCCCAACTTGAATTTAATCAATGTCACAGAAATGAACATGTAGAAATTATTGGTATATGTCTTGCTATGTATATGTTCATACAATTAAAAACAAAAAAAGTAATTGTACACTATAATCAAGTGAGATATATTCTAGACATACAAGATTGATTAAACATTTGAATCAAAAGTAATCTATATCACCAGAGCTCCCATGAGCTCTGCTGGCATAGTGCCTAAGGCATTTGACTACTAACTAGAAGGCTGGCATTTCAAACCCTCCAGTCACTCCTCAGAAGGAAGACTGGGCAATCTACTTCCATAGATATACAGCCTTAGAAACCTACAGAAGGGTTACTACAAGTAGGATTCACCTCGATGGTAGTGAGTTTTTTTTTAGTTTAATCTATCTCATCAATAGGCTAAAAAAAGAAAAATCATATAATCATATCAATAGAAGACAAGAAATCATTTGGGAAAATTCAACATCCATTTATTATTAAAAAGGGGGAAAAAAGTCTCTCAACAAACTGGGAATATTAGTGAGTAGTCTTAGCTTAATAAGAGCATCTACAAAAAACCTACAGCTAGCATGATAATGAGCAGTAAAAAATTAGATATTTTCCCCTGTTATTGGAAGACAAAGGTGTCTACTGAATATGTAAATGTAAGTCTGAGCTCATGTATTAAGACAACTAAAAGAAAGAAAGGTACACATATTGGGAAAGAAGAAATAAAATTACTTTTGTGCACAGATAACATGATGGTCTATATAGAAAATACTGAAGGATCTACAAAAGACTACTGGAATTATTAAGCAATTATACGAAGTTTACCGGCTACAAGGTTAATATAGAACAGTCAATTACTCTCCTTTAGTAATTGGAAAAATGAACTTTGAAATAAAAGACACAATACCTTTTACAATAGCACCAAAAAGTGAAATGTTCTTATTGTTATTAGGTGCCAAGTTGGCTCCAACTCATAGTGAACTTATGCACAACAGAAGTTTTATTGTCTTCAGTCCTGCACCATCCTCACATTCTTACATTTGTGTATGAAATACTTAAGTATAAAACTAACAAAATATATACATTATCTATATGCAGAAAACTAAGAAACTCTGGCAAAATCAATCAACCAAGATGTAAATAAATGGCGTGATTTTTCATGTTCATGGCTTGGAAGGAATATCCAATATTATCAAAATGTCTATTCTTCCAAATTTGGTCTATAGATTCAAAACAATCCCAATCAAAATCCCAGCAAGCAATTTTGTAGCTATCAACAGACTGATTCTAAAATTTATATGAATGTGTTGTTATGTTATGTTATGTGCCGTCGAGTCGGCCCCGACTCATAGTGACCCCTCCTTGGGTTTCTGAGGCAGTATCACTACGGAAGTAGGATT
>NW_006921597.1:23403008-23432291 GCF_000298275.1 Orycteropus afer afer | reverse complement strand
TTCCTTCCGAGGAGTGGCTGGTGGGTTTGAACCGCCAGCCTTCTGGTTAGCAGTCAAGTGCTTTAGCCACTATGCTACCAGAGTTCCCATTTATATGAATAGTTTAAAAAAAAAAAAAGCAAACTCAAAACTCAAGAAAAAGAACAAACTGAGAGAACTACTGACATTATCCACCTTAAGACTTACTATGAAGCTACAGTGATCAAAAAAATTGGGTACTGGTGAAAGAATAGACAACCTAGAAACAGACTCACACAGAGATAATTAACTGATCTTTCACAAAGAAGAAAAACAATTCAGTGGAGGAGAAAGGACAGATTTTTAAGAAATGGTATTGGAACTATTAGACATTAATAGAAAAAAACATCTCAACAGTGCTTACAACTTTTTCAAAAACTAAATCAGCCTAATGTAAAATGCAAAACTCTAAAACTTCTAGAATATAACATGAAATTTAGATGACTTTGGGTTTGGCAAAACCTTTTAAATATAAAAAAGCATAATCCATAAAAGAAATAAAATATGTTATTCTTTATCAAAATTTAAAAAAAAAAAAAAACCTTCTGTTTTGTGAAAGACACTCTTAAGAGATTGGAAAAAAAAACAATCCAGTAGTTTGGAAAATATACTTGTAAAACATATATCTCATCAAGAACTTTTATCTAAAACACACAATGAACTCTCAAAACTCAACAACGAGAAAATGAACACCCAATTTAAAAATGGGCAGAAGATATGAACAGGCACTTCACCAAAGAAGACAAACAAATGACAAATAAACTTAAAATATGCTCAACATCATTTGTCATTAAGGGATTGAAAATTAAAACAAAAATGAGAATAGTATTCAGCTATATCATAGTGCCTAAGACATGGATTGCTAACCAGAAGGTTAGTGGTTCAAACCCACTAGCCACTCCATGAATGGAAGATAGGGTTATCTATTTCTGTAAAGATTTGCCACCTTGGAAACCTAATGAGGGTCACTGTGAATCGGAATCAACTCGATGTCAATTGATTTTCCACAATTTTCAATTGTGATCGGAAACAACTCAATTTGTTGGTTTTTTTTTTTTTTTTTTTGAGTTTATATTTAAATTAGAAACCTGACAGGTATTATTTCACCCAAGTAATCATAGTCATTAATCACATTGATAGTATATATCCTGTTATGATGTGATAAGAAACAACTTTACCTCTGTGATCTTCCTCCAAAAATATCATAACCTTCAATCCAATAATGAGGTAAACATCAAAAAATGCCCAATACAGTGACATTCTACAATGCAGTTGGCCAGCAGGCCTCAAAGCTGTCAAGGTCATCCAAAATAAGGAAAGTCTGAAAGTCTATTACAATCAAGAGGAGCTTAAGGAGACATTACAACTATAAGCAGTTTGGTCCTTTGGATGGAATCTTGTACAAAAAAAACAGAAGAATATTAGGCAAACACTAAAGAAATCTAAATAAAGTATGGAACTTTAGTTAATAATTTATCAATATTTGTTCATTATTTGTAAACAACGTATTACATTAATGTGAGAAGTTAATCATGGACATTGTGTATGCATGAAGGAATATATATGGAACTCTGTACCAACTTTATGATTTTCCTGTAAATTTAAAACTTTTCTATAATACTAGTTACTTTTTAAGAAGTTAACATAGTGAACATAAGAACTCTGACAAGTGGGGAGAACAATTTACCATAGAGATAGAAAAAGGTAAGAGACATATTTCCATTGCAGACTCTTCTGTGTGTTTTCAACATTATATCATGCATATTTATTCCAAAGGAAAATATTATATTTAAATTTGAAAAATAATGAATAACAATGAGACACCATCACACACCTATTGTGTTGTTAGGTGCTGAGGAGCCAGCTCCCACTCATAGTGACACTACATACAACAGAAACAAAACACTGCCCAGTCTGCACCATCCTCACAATCATTGCTGTGCTTGAGCCCATCGTCACAGCCACAATGTCAATCTCTTTTGACACAGCTATTAAAATAGCTAAAATCCAAAATACGGACAATATCAAATGCTGGTGAGAATATGTAACAACAGGAACTTTCATTCATTGCTAGTGACAATGCAAAATGGTAAGCCACTTTTTTCTTCCTCTTTGCACTTCCTCCCCATAGTTACCTTTTCCCTCTGTCCTTCCCTCCAGTGCACTCTAGCCTACTGAGCTATCCCCTGGGGCCAACACTGCCCTTCTGTTCTCTCATGGTTGATCACACCAATGAGTGTATCTACTGTTCACCCCATATGCTTGTGTATTGTGTGACTGGAACCCACAGGAGTGAGTTCAATTCCAGACCTAAAGGGTGATTGGGACCATAGTCTTGGGGGTCTCACCAGGCTCTATCAAACCAGTAAGACTGGTCTTTTGTCACAATTTTGAGTTTTGTTCCACATTATTCTCCCACTCTATCTAGGATCTCCTGCACTGATCCTTCCCTGAGTGGTTGATGGTGGTAGCCAGGCACCATCTAGTTCTTCTGGTCTCAGGCTGAGGATCCTCTGGCTGAGGATCGCATGGTTTACTTGTCCTTTGGGCAAATTGTCTCCATGTGTCTTTGGTTTTCTTCATTCTTCTTTGCTCTGGATGAGAAAAGACCCATCATAGCATCTAGATGGCTGCTTATAAGCTTTTAAGATCCCAGTCGCTAGTCACCAAAGTAGAATGTAGAATAATGTTTTTGTATAGTATGGTATGCCAATTAAGCTTGACCTATGACCATGGAAGACAGTTTGGCAGTTTCTTACAAAGGTAAACTTTATCTTACTATATGATCCAGTAATCACTCTTCTAGGTATTTAACCAAATGAGTTGAAAACTTAAATCTAGACAAAAATTGGACACAAATGTTTATAATAGCACTATTCATAATTTGCCAAAAATTGGAATTAGCCAAGATATCTGTCAATAAGTGAATTAATAAACAAATTGTGACACATTCTTACAATGGAATATTATTCAGAGATAAAAATAAATGACATATCAAGCTATGAAAGTTATGAAGGAAGCTTGAATATTGCTACAAGAAAGAAGCCACTCTGAAAAGTCCACATGCTATATTATTACAAGTGTATGACATTCTGGAAAATGCAGACCTATAGAAATATTAAAAGATCAGAGGTTACTAGGAGTCTGAAAAGATGAATAGCTGAAACACAGAGGATTGTTAAGGCAGTGAAACTATTCGATATGATACTAAAATGTTAGATATATGATGTCATCCATATTCCAAAACCCATTGAACCATATATCACAAAGAATAAACCCTAACGTAACTATGGACTTTAGTTAATATCAATATTGGTTCATGAATTGCAACAAATGTACCATAATCATGGAAGATGTTAATAATAAGGGTATATGTGGCCATGGAGAGAGAATTTGGGAACTTTCTGTACCTACTGCTCTACTTTCTGTGATGTTAAAACTGCTTTAAAAACAAAGACTATTAAAGTTTTGTTTTGTTTTTGTTTTTTTTCATGAATATGTGCCAATGATGGTGACAGAAACAGGTTGGCAACTCCTTTTCACAAAATAAATACAAAAGTAGGCTAAATTGTCAAAAATAACCATTACAAAACACTACAAAAGGAGGAAAACAAATTAAGAAGTGTTTGTTCTTGAAAAGTGCTAAAGATTTGGGTTAAAAAAAAAAGAAGAAAGGTTGTGGGTTTTGTTCTGGGTCTGCTCTTATCTAACCCACCACCTCCAGCTCTATCTATGGGTATAGTTGTTTTACTAGTGTGGGGTGGACCACAAAACCCAACAACTTTGTTGCCAGGGGAAGCATGTTCAGTTTTGGGTGTGAGTCAAAGTAGAAAGCCATAGCTTTACTGGTTAAAAGTGGGCACTCGTTTAGGAGCTAACAGGAAACTCCAGTTTTGCTAGCCTGAAGTTGCTCTTCTGGTTCAGGCAACTGGCAAACTAGCCAGAAATTTAATCAGCAGAAACTGGAAAGAGATCCACAAAAAAGATTTAATAAATTCTCCATAAATGTCTGATTTTTCATGATTGTATGATATTGGGTATAATTTTATGCTCTTTGGACGGTAGAATACAACACAAAGACAATTACATATTTGAAAGACAGAAAACTTTGTTACTTACAACTCCAACTAACAGAAGGCTGCAACACAGGGCCACATAGGGGGTTGCACCTGGGGACAGGTAACAACTGTAGGATTTGGCTTGAGCAAGGCAAGAAAGGTAGAATTAGCTAGGTTTCATGAACTCACTGGAAATGAGATAGTTTGAAAAATTCTGAAGGTCCAAGGAAAAAGGGACCATCCTTGGGTGTTAGAAATCTAGGAGCTAGACATCCAGCAATTAAGTATGGATGTTGTAGTCCAAGAATATTAGAACTTGATCAACTTGATAAGATAAGTGTTTGGGGGATGGGCTTAGCAAATTGTCCAAGAAAGGGAATTGAAAGTTTTTAAGCATGATTTCAAAATTGGGTCAAGATAGATCTTAAAAACAAACAAATAAACAAACACTGCTGTTTAGTCAATTCTGATTCATGGCAACCCTATAAAGTAGAGTAAAACTGCCCCATAGGATTTCCAAGGCTGTAAATCTCTGTTGAAGCATACTGCCACACCTTTCTCCCATGGAGTGGTTCGTGGGTACAAACCACTAACCTTCTGGTTAGCAGTCAAGTGCTTAATCACTGCACCACCAATATGTTTGGAGGAGAGGAGAAAGAGTTCAGTAAAACTAAAATCCAAGGAAATCTATAAGTTTGAAGCAGCTTGCCAACTCAAACACACCAATTAGCAGAAGTTAGAAACTTTACAAGCTTGAGGTATTTAAACACAACTTCTGCCTAAATCGTGTTTGATCACTACACTATGCAGATGGATGGACAACAACTTGGAAGCAAGCCTAAAACTTAAAAAGAGGAATGAAAACTTAGAACAGACATCAGCATCTGACATCATGGAGAAGACAGGTTCTGCAGTTTTAGTCAATCAGATTTCTAAAAGGCAGAACCAATAGTACTCAAGAGATAAAACAGAATTTAAAGTTGCTATAATATTTTATCTTAAATATCTAATTATCATTCAAAAATTACTACACATAGGCTTGCAGCCAAATAAAAGACCAGCATAGGGGCTGATCATTTACATCAGGTAGATATACTCCTTGGAGAGATCAATCATGGGAGAACAGAAGGACAGTGCACGCACAGGGAGACAACTGGGGGGGGGGGCGGGGAGGCAGGAGTGCATGGGAGGGAAGAACACAAGGAATAAGTAACTATGGGGAGGAAATGGGAAGAGAGCTGTTACATAGTGGGAAATTGCAGTCAATGTCATGAGACAGAACGTGTATGAGCTACTGTATGGAAAGTGAATTTGCTCTGTAAACTTTCACCCAAATCACAATAAAAATAAAAATAATAATTACTATATATAACAAAGGATAGTAGTAGACATACTCAATTATAGAGCTATGAATGGCTCAAATGTTAAGTGTAGTACGCAAAGACTTCGAAGAAGCTATTATAAATATGTCCACGTATTATAGGTAACTTTGCTCAAAAAATTAAAGAATATAGTAATGATAGAATAAATAGGGAATCTATCAAACAAAGTTGATGGACCAAAGAGCCAGCAAGCTGAGAGCGCTCTGTCATGGTGAAATCATTTCTTAGAATTAAAAAGCAAGAATATATTGGTTAATCTCTCAGATTTTTCCTAATTGTCATGAATTCTTCAATGAACTAGTATGAATACAGAATGATATTCTTTCTAGTTGATGTTTATATATACGTATAATTATAAAAAATGCAACCTGGCAAAATGATCTATAATATCAATCAGCTCTAAGTTAGAGCAGGGTTGCAGGGTTGGGGGTGTGAGTATAGAAAAATAGAAGAGCAGCTGATTATAATCAGAGAAGAAACTAAGTAGACTGTCCAGGAATGCTGAGAGCTCAAGGAATAGCTGCCATTGGAGGTGAAGAGCTAATCATTATTACTTCATTCCTCCTGTTAGGTGTTCCTTTAAGGTTTGGTGGATGGATTTATTTTTCCTGCTCCATAGCCCAAGGAAGACTGGAAAAAGGCTTGTAGTTAGATGGTTCCATTAGTGCTCTAACACTTCTCAGAAAGTTGATCTATCAACTAACTGTCCTAAAACATTCTTTGCCTTTCTTCTAACTGACTCCATTTCAATCTAGCACCTCCAAGTCCCATCTGATACTGTATTTCACTTTGACATCTTCTTAATTTTGCCTTTGTAAATCTCTTCTGTTGGGTTATAAGTGCCTTGAGCAAGAAAACAATACCTTAGGCTTCCTCTGTGTCCCTGAATTGTTTGTTGTTGCTGTTGTTAAGTGCCCTCTAGTCAATTCTAACTCATAGTGACCCTATGTACAACAGAATGAAATACTGCCCAGTCCTGCATCATCCACAAAATCATTGTTTTTTGAGTCCATTGCTGCAGCTACTGTGTCAATTTATCTCATTGAGGGTCTTTCCCTTTTTCATTAACCGTCCACTTTACCAAGCATGATATCCTTCTCCAGAGACCAGTCCCTTCTGACAACATGACCAAAGTACATAACACAAAGTCTGGAGATTCATACTTCTAAGGAGCATTCTAGCTCTACTTCTTCCAAGACAGATAATAACCTTGAAAATCCTATAAGGCAATTCTACTCTGTCACATGGGATCACTATGAGTCAATAACTGACTCAACAGCAGCTAACAACAACAATCACATGATGATGAAGTACATGTCAAAATCTGTGTAATTTCCTGTATCTTGTGAAATTGGAAATTAGTACAAAAAAGAAATAAATTAATATTAACTGATTATACACATAATAGATATCCAATTCAAATGCATGCAAAAAGAATTTTTAATAATACTTCAAATTTAAACTTTTCAAAGATAAGTTTAATTGTATTGTCTTTTTTTTTTTTTTTTTTTACTTGATTAAGCTAAAACCTGTCCATGGCATTAGGTTGTTGTTTCTAAGGAAGATTGACCCAGGATGGTTAAATATAAAGACGTATTAAAGGAAGATTAGTAATATCTACTAAATTGCTGGAAAAAGTAAAAACTAAGGTATAGTATAGATAAAGGGAGGCAGTTGATTTGGTCAAGGGAGTACCTAAATGCAGAAGTAGTAATTATGGATATATAACATGAGCAATATTTTCTTTTTTCTAGCCTGTAGAACTTCTCCACAATCATGCCATTTCAGGTAAGAAGTCGTCATTGTGTAACAAGGATGCTCAGAGAAAGACAAGGGGACCAGCTGTCAAAGAGATTTTTAAAGGAATTCTTATGCTGAACGTTCCCATATAGAAGCCTTTAGATTCATAATATAATCTATGACCAGGAGACTGGGCAAAATCTAGGAGTTCATAAGATTGTAATTTCAACTTTGTTTTCTTTAACACCAGAAATTAACCAATTGCTTCACTCAATAAATATTCAGTATTGGTTTGCTAAGGAAAAGTAGTTTTTTAATAAACTTCTTACAGGAGATTTACAGTAATAATATCTACTATATCTTAACAGTTCACGGTGTGCCAAGCATTGTTCTAAATTCTATACCTTTACCATCTCATTAAATCCTCACAACAATCATCTGTGGTAGATATTACAACTATCCCTATTTTACAGATGCAGAAACTGGGACTCATAGAAATTAAGTAGTTCATAAAACAAAAAACCAAACTCACTGCCACCAAGTCAACTCTGACTCATAGCAACCCCCTTTGGGTATCCGAGGTGGTAAATTGTTACGGAAGTAGATTGCTCAGTCTTGCTTCCACAGAGTGATTGGTGGGCTTGAATTTCCAACCTTCTGATTAGCAGTCAAATTTTTTAAGCACTACGCTACCAGAGCTCCTTTAAGTAGTTCATACAACTAATAAATAATTGTTGTGTGCCTTCAAGTCAGTTCCAACTCATAGTGACCCTAAAGGACAGAGTACAACTGCCCCATAGGGTTTTCTAAGCTAGAATCTTTATAGGAGCAGATCACCAGTTCTTTTCTCCTACAGAGTAGCTGGTGGGTTCCAACTGCTTATCTTTTGGTAAGCGGCCAAGTGCATAATGATTGCCCCACCAGGGATAGATAAATGAAAGGACCAGAATTTGAACCTCAGTTGTCTGATCACAGGTCATAACTCCATGAGTTATAGACACATTAGGCTTTTCATGTATATTTTGTACTGAATTGATCTTTGTACACTGATATTTTAATTGTATTGTAGTGAAAGTAGAAAAGAGAGCAGGAAAAATTATCCTAGCATCTGGACCACTGCCTGCCAGCTTCCTCAACAATCTTCATTAATCTTTCAGAATCTTCTTCTTGGTTATAGGACTTCCAATTAACTAGCATGAATTCTGAGAGGAGTTCTGACTAAATTAAGTTTATTTATACCTATAGTATTACCATGCAGCATGGCAAAATGATCTTTAGAATCAATCTACTCTAACACTACAAGACAAAGCACTCTATCTACTACAAAAGAAAGAAGTACCTTGGTGTTAGGCTGGGTTCTCTAGAGAAGCAAAACCAGTAAAGCTATTTATCTTAGGAAAATGGCTCACACACTTATAGAAGATGGCAAGTCCCAAGTTCTTGGATCAAACGTCAAGCTGGAGACTTTTCCCAACTCACACAGCTGCAGGTGCTGACGACTTCAAGGTTGGCAGGAAGTATACCAGCTGTTGACTTCAACACATGACGAATCCAAGATCTCCAGGCCAAATTGTTTGCTCGTGGACAGTTGTAGGCAGTACAACAGGATCCCAATCCACAGAGGAGTGTCTCTTTTCCCAGAATGTCCATAAATATATTGGAAGCAGGCCACACCCTTAGGGAAACTCTCATCCAAAAGATTGGCTGCTCAAAACATATACATCTGATCTCATCATGAGAATAACCCACATCACAACTGCTTAAACCACATAGAAATATGGTCCAGCCAAGATGACACACAGCTACAACTATCACAACCTTTCACAAACAAAAGTTTTCAATTTAATTTGCTTTTAACAAAAGACTGGATCATAAATATACATCTAATAATATATTTTAAAGAAATAATCAGAATACAAACAATTATTTACAGCAGCAAAAATTAAAAATTATCTAAATTACCCCTACAAAAGGGAAAAGGTTCAATGAAGTATTGTAGGTCCAAAAATAGATTTTAATCCATCCATTGAAACTCATGTTTTGAAAAGCAGTTCATCTCTCTCTCTCTCTCTCTCTCACACACACACACACACAAATATATATATATAATATTGAGGAGAAAGAATCCCTAAAAAATTAGTTAGGAGTATATATTCCAAAATGCTGTTAGTGACTTCCTCTTCATGGTGTGATAATAGGTGACTTTAATATTCTTATGGGTGCTTCTGTTTTCCAAGTAATATACAATGAGCACAAAATGGCTTTCATATTCAGAAAAAAATAAATCTATATAGCAACCCCTCCTTGGGTTTCTGAGGTAGTATCACTACAGAAGTAGATTGCCTGATCTTCCTTCTGAGGAGTGGCTGGTGGGTTTGATCTGCCAGTCTTCTGCTTAGCAGTCAAATGCCTTAGGCACTACACCACCAGAGCTCCCCATAGTAAAATATCATTTCATAGTTGTCTTTTGAATAACAAGAGGATTTTTTGCTTTAAATATTTTTTCTGAAAGTAATGAGTCCACACATGGAGCTTTTTTATTCAAAACTATTTTAACATGCTATTTCATTTAATTATTAAAAGAAACCTATGAGGCCTCTATTCCCAACTGAAATGGAATGACATGGACTAGATTTACCCTCTTGCCTGGAGCAACAACAAAAAAAAATGTATGTAATATATGAAACAGTGGTTTACAAGACACTGGACATCAGGCAATAAAGGACAATGATTCCTGAAGGACAGGGTTCAAGTAAACCTTAAGCTTGTCCCAGCTTGCTGCTTTAAGAACTTTCCAAGGCATGGAATGTGGTGGAAGTCCGGGTGGAAAACAATGGATTCTCTGAATTGAAAGCACACATTTGTGAGTCCAGGGAGATTAAAAGAAACTATAGTTCACAGGACAAAGCTCTAAAAGAGATCATTGAAAAGAAAGAGAATTATGGGGATTGACAATGTGTGAGGAAACTACATGAGATCTAAGAAAAAGAAAAACATTATAAAGGATTAGAGGGGATAGTAGCAAAGCTCACAAAAAGCTGTGAAGAGTGCTGTTTCAACCAGCCAAACTGGGAAACATGATTTATGGAACGTTGAATGAAGTACTCAGAAGGGTTTTTCCATAATTTACAGTTTATCAGGTAGAGCTGTTCTGCTTCCATCTAACAAATCTTAAAGGCAAAACCAAAAGCGTGAAACTGACTCAAATAATTTTATTACATTCCGGAACATACCTAAAGAATATTTGCAGATATGTAAAAATATCCAGCACATAATGAGGTAAAATCTACAATGTCTGGAATTCAATTAAAAGACAAAAATAATTGGCATGCAAAGAAGCCAGAGGAAAGGACCCATAATAAACAGGAAAAGCATTCCATCAGAAATGACCCAGAACTGGCACAGATGCTAGAATTAGTAGACAAGGAGATTAAGACAGTTATAATAACTGTATTCCATATGTTCAAAAGCCAAGCAGAGAAATAGAAGATATTTAAAAGACTCAAATTAAACTTCTAGAGATGAAAACTGTAATGCTGAGAAGAAAAATACACTAGATGAGGAAAATGGAAGTTTGGAATTTGAAGGCATGCTGATAAAGCTATCTAAAATGAGAGCAACTGTCAAAATGAGGAAAAAGAACTCAGAAACAAAAAACATGTAAACATGTTAGTGAGCTGTGAGACAAATTCATATGGCCTGATATACATATAATAGTACCTGGATGGTGTACATGGTTAACGTGCTCATCTGCTAACCAAAAGGTTGGAAGTTTAAATGTACACAGAGGTACCTTGGAAGAAAGGTCCTCGCAATGTTCTTCCAAAAACACCAGCCACAGAGAACCCTATGGAGCACAGTTCTACTCTGACACACACGGTCATCATGAGCTGGGTCTGACTTACCAGTAACTCGCTTGGTTAATACACATCTAACCTAGCAAGACTGATCAAAAACAAAAGAGAGAAAACTCAAATGAGCAATATATCAGGAATTAGAGAGGTAATACCTGCAACAAATTCTACAGATATCAAAAGGATAATAAAAAAATATTATCAGCAACTTTACACCAACAAATTCAATCTAAATAGCTGAAACACTGCAATTAAAAGGCAAAGATTTTCAGATTGGATAAAAAAAAGCAAGTCCCAACTATATGTGACTGATGAGCAATTTTTTTAAAAAATAAAGAGGTTAAATTTTATATATATAAACATATATATATATTTGCTAAAATATATATATTTGCTAAAAATAATCAAAAGAAATATAGAGTAGCTATATTAATATAAGTCACAATATATTTCACAGTAAAGGAAGATATCTGAAAAAAAAGACCAAATATTGGAAACTACATTAAACACTGTCAAACCTATATTAAAAAAGAAAAGGGAAATTAGAAACTATTTTGAACTGAATAGAACATATGAAAATTTTATATGGAAACATATGATTTAGATGCAGCTAAATCACTACTTAGGGGAAACTTATAGCAAAAAACATTATATTAGAAAGAAAGAAAATTTCTAATCAATTATTTTAGGCTCCATCTTAAAAAAAAAAAAAAAAAGACAGGGAGAAAATAAATGAAAAGTAAGAGGAAGAAAAGAGGTAAATAAGATCAGAATGGAAACCAATGAAACAGAAAAAAAAATCAATGAAAGAAACAAAAAATGTGTTCTTTGAGAAGCTTGCTAAAATTGATAAATGTTTTTGCAGGCTGATCAGGAACAAACAAGAACACAGATATCAGTAATGAAAGAGGTAGTATCATTGCAAATTTCATAATAAGAGAATATAATGAGAATCATTCTGTCAATATGCTTGACAACTTAGATAAAATGTATAAATTCTTTGAAATCCTCAGCAAATTAGGAATATAAAGGAATTTCCTCAACTTAATAAAAGGCCTCTACAAAAAAAAAAAAAAAAAACTACAGATAACATCATACTTAATGATGAAACACTAAAAGGCTGTCCATTTTCATCACTTCTATTCAATATTGTATAGAAGTTTCCTTACAATACTTTAGGGCAAGACAAAGAAATGAATGGCATCCAGATAGGAAAGGAAAAAGTAGAAATGTTTTTATTCTGAGACCACATGATCATGTATGAAGAAAATGTAATGGAATCTTAAAAAAATTGACTAGAACAAATAGAGTTTAGCAAGGTTGCAGGATATAAGATCAATATATAAAAATCAAATTTACTTCTATATACTAATAAGCAATAAGAAATTTCAATTAAAATATAATTCATAATAACATCAAAAATATGAAATACTTAAGGATAAACATGATATCCTACTTTGAGGAATGGTCCCTTCTCACAATCTTTGCTATGCTTGAGCCTATTGTTGCAGCAACTGTGTCAATCCATTTCATTGGCGGTCTTCTTCTTTTTGCCTAACCCTGTATTTTACCAAGCATTAGATCCTTCTCCAGGGAATGGTCCCTTCTGAAAACATGACCAAAGTAAATGACACAAAATCTGGCTCCTCTTGCTTCTAAGGGGTATTCCAGTAATATTTCTTCTAAGAGAGATTTTTGTTCATTCTTCTAGCAGTCCATGGTATGTTTTGAGTATTGTTCACCAACACTACAATTCAAATGCATCAATGCTTCTTCAGTCTTCTTTATTCATCATGCAGCTTTCACATGCATATGAGGCTACTGAAAATACAATCGCTTGGGTCAGGGACCTCCTTAGTCCTCAAAATAGTGTCTGCTCTCAAGTATCAATGACTTTCTTCAAAAATAAATGGCATTGAAAAATGAGAAAGGAAAGTGTTCTAGATAAGACAAATTGACCTATTGTACTGTGGAGACCTTGTTTGATCTTAATGCAAGCAAATCAATTAAAAAAAAGACTATTTTGCAACAATCAAAGAATTTATACACAGACTGGGTAATAAATGATACTAAAAAATAATTTTTAAATATCTTACATTGGATAATGATATGGTGATTATTTTTAAGAGGTTTTTTGTGTTAGACATATAGACACAGACACATATACAAGGGGCATTCTGGGAAAAAGGAGAATGTTTGAAAAAAATCCTTCCAGAAGATATTAATATTTTAACTGAGATCTAATGGAAGGGGATAAAAAGTCGAGAAGGAGGGTGCTCCACTCAAAACAAGTAGCAGATGCAAAGCCATAAAGCTCATACAGACTACAGTATATTCAAGAAGCAGAAAGTCACAGTATGACTGCTTTATAGAGCATGGATAGGAAAGAGGTAAGTGGGAAAACTGGAAACGTAAGTGGAAGCCTGTTCTGATTACCTAGTGCCGCTCTGATAGGAATATACCACAAATGGGATGCTTGAACAAACAGGAGTTTATTCTCTTACAGTTTTGGAGGTTTTAAGTCCAAGTTCAAAGTGCCAGCCTCTAGGGGCTGGGTAAAAGCCCCTCAACCTTTTGGCCTTTAGCTCTGCCTCTTACTCCTAGCCCACTGAAGCTGGAGGCATCTCTTCACTCAGGCAGCTAGTGCCTGCTGAGACTAACAAGCCCAAGGTTGACAAATAAAATGGCACAGTCCCGATGTTACCAAACCACACAGCAGGCCATTGATTCAAGTCCATTCAAAGTCCCAGGATCAGCAGAGCACAGCAGCTTCTGAACAACAACATGGCTACATTCAGGGTTCAAGCGTTCCAGAAGCTAGAGACCATTCCCAAAGCTGCTTCTTAGATACGGGAAGCAGACCACTTCCCCAAAGCAGCTACTCCACTGCTCCAATACATTGCACCATGGAGTTAATTACCAATCTTACCATGGGGAATAACTACATCTAGCTGCCCAGCCACTCAACCAGGCCCAGCCAAGTTGACACACAAACTTAACTGCCACAAAGTTGCATCATGAAAGGCTTTGAAAGTTATATTTAGGAGAAATCAGGAGCCACTGAAGCATTTTAATCAGAAGAGTGACATGGTATTTTTGTTTAGAAAGGTCACTTTAACTATGGTTTGAAGAATGGGTAGGTAGGGTAAGACTAGAGACAAGGTAAAAAGTTAAATATATTTTCAATAGCAAACAAATGAGGAAAGTGGCAGTAGGAATGATGAGAAAAAAATGTAAAGATATTAGAAAGGAAAAACTGACCTGGAGGACTTGTTTCCAGGTTGGGGCAGAGGGAAGTGGCAGTAGGCTGTGGTGGTGAAGATGAGAATGTAGGCAAGAATGATACTAGATCTCTTACTTGAAGGAATAGAGAGTGACATTGTCTTTACATTAAGAAAGGGAACACAAAACAAAGGGCTGATTTTGAAAGAAAGATGAGTTCATTTATAGCCTAGATGTATTTGAAATGTGTTCAACACAACTCAGTGGGGAGATATCTAATAGTCAGTTGGACATGAGTCAGGAACTCAGGGATATATAACTTTGACAACCCTAAGCATATCCACTAAAATCCTAGGAATAAGTGAGAATGCCCTGAAGAATGTGGAGAAAGAAAAGAAAAGCTGGCAGAAGAATCACAGGAATACCTAACCAAGAATCAAAGAAAAGGTAACTCACCATTGATTGCCTGATTCAAAGTTTTGGCCTTAAAAACTGTCACTACTCAGTTAAGCTACTCAAGGACAGCTATTATATCTTGTGTTTTGATTGGATTATTTCTAATTTCTTATGCAATATTTCAGTGATTGCATAATTATACTATTTTTTTTCCTTGGAAGGAAGATGGGACAATCTACTTCCATAGTGATACTGCCTTGGAAACCCAAGGTGCAGACTCTATGAGTCAGGTCTGACTCGATGGCACATAACAACACAACAACAACAATTATTATTTTTTTTTAAATCTACGTATAGTCACTTTTTTATTGCTGTTGTTGTTACAAACTATGCCTCTCTGGACATTCTTATATATGTGTCTTGGGATGTAGACAAATGTTTCCTTACACTATATATCCAGAAATAGATTTCCTAGATCAAAGGTAGACATATCAAATTTCAACTGTAGTAAACAGAAACTACTCCAACTATTTTAAGCAGCAAAGGGATTTGCTATCAAGTCATAGATGTTTGCAAAATCATTAATTGCATTGTTGTTTTAATTATTTGTATGATTCCAAACTATATGATTTCAAATTAAATAAATGGAAAATGAAATAAGTGATTTTTTTAAAACTTCTTTCTCCATTTCTTAAATTTCTGATGGATTTATTATTATTTTCAATATGAAGTATATTCAAAGAGCTAAGAACTCATTATTCTATTTGCTACCACATACTTTTGCAAATTAGAAGCCCATCCTACATCATTGGACTAAATCAGAGATGAGTTAGATAATAATTTGTGTAGCCCCCACTAATGATAGCTGTCACTAGCCAGCTACGATCACTGCCAAGGCTCTGTTTCTTCCTCTTTTAGACTACTTTCTGAAATCTGAAACTCAATGGACATTTCCTAAAATGTAAAGCATCCACTATTCTTTGGCTCAATTTTGGTGTGAAATCAAGCTCTCCAAAAAGTGTGTGGATTTGGGCTAGATTCCATATTGTTATACATCCTAACTCTTTCCATCCCTCAAGAATTCTTCTTACCACCGCTGTCTCCTTACAGGGAAAATCCTTTGGCTTGACTTACTCCTTCTTGTCTGATACAAAAGCCAGGTGGCCTTCTTCCCAGATTTAATTCATTTGCCAATTCCCTCTATCATCTTTTGAGGAGGACAAAATAGGGTAATCCTTTCCTTTTTTAGCTTCAGAAATGTAAGATATTTTTTTGAAGATCTAGGATGACTAAATTGTCTGCCAATCTTCTGATTGTCCATGAGATTAGCCGGGATCAAGCATGATGAGATCAGTGACTCTTATGACAAAACTTAAAAAAGAAAAATGCCTATCAATTTAGATAACTTTTGAGGTTTCACTTATATTTAAAATGTACCCACAGAGTTTAAAAGATAAACCCCAATTGTCTCTAAACTAAAACCTTTCTCAAAATTTTGTTTCAGTTTTCTCCTTGTAATTTTTGTGATTTTTTTTAAAATAAGAATAACAATTGATTCAAATTAAAAAAGGTTTAAAAACCACTGCTTTAAGTTGTGTCTAGTACATAGGGACAGAGCTAAGACAGAATAGATGCGACAGTCATTACTGATTGTGAGATGGTAATTCTGATTGGTCACTATTGTCACAAAGACATGTTAAATAAACTTTATAAAACATGTTTAATTTTTTTTTAATATTTTTAAGTGGAAGAGTAAACTATCAAGGCAATTAGGTTCTCCTCCCAGAAAATTGCTGGAAATTTGATTATCACAGGCAAATCAAAATTCCAAATAAAAATCATCTTTATGTTTCCAAAGAAAATAATTGCTGATTAAAATCCTTCTATAATTCTCAAATTGAGATAATTTCCCCTCTGCTTACCTTCTCTTAGTCAACTACATCTGATTCATACTTGCCTTTTTTCATTTTCCAATCCTTTAAGTTTGACTGATGTCAGGCTAGAAGAGATCAGGCCTTAGCAACAAGTAAAGGTTTATTTCTTTCTCAGGCCATAGTCAGTTATGGATTTGTGCCATTCTCCACAGGTGACTCACAGATCTAGGCTGTTTCCATTTTACAGACATCATGTGAACATGTAGCCAAGTCACCACAACTAGGAAAGAGGGGGATGGCTTACTGGTTCTTACCCTCGTCAACCTTCAAGGAGTATACATCATTTCCCTTCATATTTCATTGACCAGAACCTTCACACATGATGGAGGCTGGGAAATGTAGAGGAACACAGGGAGATTTGATGAGTACTAATCATCTCTGGTGCAAAAGTGAACTTCTGTAACTATACTTATACTTTCTGTAATGGCTTATGTTATGTGTCAACTTAAGTAGGCTGTGATTTGGATAAACACTAGTCTTGCATCTCTGGTGGAGTAATCACACATGATTAGGTCAATTGGCTTTGGGTAGAGCCAATTGTTTGTTGCTGTTGAGTTGGCTCCAACTCAAGGCAACGTTGTGAATGACAGAATGAAACATTGCCCAGACCTGTGTTATCCTGACAATCATTGGTATATTTGAGTCTGTTGTTGCAGCCATCATGTCAATCTATCTTATGGAAGATTTCCCCCTTTTTTTTTTTTTAATTAACCTTCCATTTTACCAAACTTTATGTCCTTGTCTAGCTATTGGACTTTCCTGATGATGTGTCCAAAGTAAGATGAGGTATCACCATCCTTGTTTCTAAGAAGTATTCGGTCCATACTTCTTCTAAAAGTAGTAAGTTTTAATAATTTTTTTAAAAAAGTTTTTAAGGGAGAAATTTTCTGGAACCTTTGACCAAAGTAAAATGCCTTAACTAAATCCATGTTTCTCCTTCATTCAGCATGATACATAACCATTATACTCTTTTTCTAACTACCTGGGGGGATATTTTCTCTGCAGTTATGTGAGTATGCGGAAGGAATGCAACCTAAGGAGGAGGTTTTGACACAAATATATTTATGTAAAATGGTCTAAATAAATATTCCTTTCATGATAAGAATGTATAAACAATGTCTTAGGGAAAATACCTTGGGTGCCAACCCATTATCTAAATTCTCCACGCAACTAGAAAGGTTTCACTTGAGCAAGCAGTATCTAATGTATGGATCTTGGTATTTCTTATCACTTGACTGGGTACCAGGCATCTCCCAAAATATGTTTTACATCAAACTAGACATTTTTACAACCTGTTATGAAATGTAGGCATTGTAAGTATTTTATGACTATGACTATAAATCTATGTGCCTGATTGATCTTTTGCTATTAATGCTTGTAACCAATCTTTGTGGCTCAACTGGCATATATATCCAATGGAAGCTGCTTCTACATTTTGCTTGATCCTCCCTCTTCTGACCTCACTGAACATTTAACCTATATGTAATGTTTGTTGTAACTTCCTCTTTTGGCCTTACAATGGTTTCCACTCAAGACATTCTCTCTGGAATTGCCATGTTTTCACTTGTTCAAGTTGGTGATTCCCTCTACTTGAATGTGTATTTAATGCTGAATAAATCTGCTGAATTACATTTTCAGCTCTGAGTAATTTCTCCCTCTAACAAGTGTATTAAATTTTAGTAAGTACATAGTATTTTCTTTAATGTAATCTAATGTAAATTATGTAATTAGCTTATATCTAAAGTAATGTGGTATATTCATCTGTTTATAATGTAGCATAATTTACACAATCAATTAATTGAAGTCATATCAACATAGGGTGGATCCTAAACCTGATTATTTCTTAGTAATAAAAACAACAGAATAGGTACAGGGACACAGGGGGAGATGATGACATGTGAGGATAATATATGAATAAAAAGAATGCTGAGGATCTCTGGCAGACACCAGAAACTAAGAAGTGACTAACAAAAGGAATTAGCACAGCCCGGACCCTGATTTGGACTTTTAGCCTTTGCATATATCAGAAAATAAAGACCTGTGTTTTAAAGCCACTCACTTATGGTATTTATGTTATGGTGGCACTAGATAGCTAAGACACCCTCTTTACTTCAGATTTTCCAAAGAAATTTGCCTATCATGTGGCTTTATTCCAACCTTGAATAAATTTAATTTCCCAGTAACTCAGTTGCATGGTTTTTAGTAAATGTTTACTCTTTCAGGCCAATCTGAGTTAGGCTGGAGGCAAGGGGATGAGTAGCATGTTGATAGGGGTCTGGCTTCCCCTTTCTTGTCATAGGCAAGGAAATGAAATGGAGCTCAGGCATGAAGAGTACTTTTTAAAATTTATCTAAAGAATTTATTGTGCCAGTCTAGCTCCATGGGTGTGTGACAGTTAAAAAGACAAAGTCTTGATGTATCCATTTGAAATGTACCACTATAGATCTACTGCATGCCATTACTTACCAACATATATTTTTTACATTTTAATAAATCACAAAACAACATTCACAGTCTGATTCACTTGGAAAAAGTAGAAAATAGTTTTCATGCTCTTTCAGAGAATGAATTCTAATCAGCCAGTTTAGAGACCAGTTTAAGCAAAACTGAATTCAAAGTTGCCAATACATTACAGGAGCAAATGTGTGCTGCTGTATTAAAAATGTCTTCACGTTATGCAAACATCCCACAGTACCTACCACCAATGGATAACTTTTAGCTTGAGAAAAAATGGATGCCAGTTCAGAATGGAGAAAATATAAAAAGAAAAAGGAAAGCAACAACAACTCACAACTTAACAACTACATTGTGAGACCAAAGTGTGCCCCAAGTGCAGTAGGCCAGGGAACTTGCTTATATAGATCATCATTTTTGTGGCTTTCATCCTAACCTAAAATACAGGCAAATTGAAGGAATGAATCTCTGGGCCTGGGGGCTCAGGAACATACTGTTGGGGGACACAAAGGTCAACTGGCATATCATAGGCCACAAAGACAATGCTCTACTTCCTGCTTTGGTAAGTAGTGACTAGGGTCTTAAAAGCTTATGAGTGTCCATATAAGGTGCAACTATTTGTCCTATCCAGAACAAAGGAGCTCGGGTAGCGTAGTGCCTAAGGCACTTGACTGCTAATCAGAAAGACTGGCTGTTCAAATACACCAGCCACTCCTCAGAAGGAAGGTTGGGCAATCTACTTCCATAATGATACTGCCTCGGAAACCCAAGGAGGGGTCGCTATGAGTCAGGTCTGACTCAACGGCACATAACAACAACAACAACATCGAGAACAAAGAAGACTGAAGAAAATCAAAGATGCAAGAAAACAATTAGTCTAAAGGACTAATGGAACACATAAAACCCACCCTCCAGAACTAGATGGTGCCCAGCTACCACTTTACCAATGCTGACTATTCTGAAAGGGATCACAACAGCAAGTCTTAGAGTGGGAGAAAAATATGATAAAACTCAAAATCATAAAAATGACCAGGCTTACTGGTCTGATAGAAAATGGTAGAACTTCTGAGACTATAGCCCTTAGACACCCTGCAAGCCCAAATTCACCCCCATGGCTCAATTTTAGCCAAGTGATAGGCCTATCATGTGAAAAATGACACCAGGGAAGTGCATACTCATCATTGAGAACAATCAATCAACAAGAAAAAAAGGGCAGTATTTTCCCAGGGATAAATCTCAGAAAGGTATAGATTAAAAGGACAGATGGAAAATGGTAAGCACAGAGAAACCACAGAGCTCCCAAAGAAGTGTGAAAAGTGTTATTAGTGGGGATTGCAGTCAATGTCACAAAACAAAATTGCATGAATTCTTTAATGGAAAATCAACTTGCTCTATAAACTCTCACTCAAATCCTAATAATAATAATAATAATGATAAAATACAGACAAATTCATAAAGATTAACCCATACTAAGATTATTCGGCTACACATGTAGAAGCAGCTAACCTACTGGACTTCAGGAATCCCATTAACCAAACCAAACCAAACAAAACCCATTGCCACCTAGTCAACTCTGACTTATAGCAACCCTGTAGGACAGAGTAGAACTACTCCATGGGGGGTCCAAGGCTGTAATCTTTATAGAAGCAGACTGCTACATCTTTTTCCCACTCTGGAGTTTGAACTGACAACTTTGCCATTACCAGCCAAGCACTTAACCACTGCGCCACTAGGGCTGCTGTCAGGAATCCTATTAGGTTTCCAAGCATACATTTATGACATTTAGCTAGTTTAGTTAAGGGTTGGAATTCTTGATGCTATTCAAGAAACAACCTCATTAAAAATATACTCTCTCATACAAACACATAATACATATTTCACAATCACTAGACATTTTTTGTTGTCCCAACTTCAAGGATCTCCCAGCATCTAGTGAATAGAGACCAGGAATTCTGCTAAACATTTTACAATGTAAGGAGAGGTCCCTATAACAAATAATTATTCAGTCCAATATTTCAGTAGTTGAAATAACAGTAGTTCCACTGTTGGAAAACTCTGGGTAATGGATTTAAGAATAATTGTTGTTTATTGTGTGTGTGTGATGTGTATGTTTTGCTATATTCTTGATTATTTACAAAAAATTAGGTGTTACTTTTTTAAATCAGGGGAAAATATAATTTAATATATTTGAGTTAGTTTAAATTTAGAATTTTAAAGATTTTGTTCAAATTTGGGGATTTCCACAGAGCTATATAGGTACTTAGTGAGGTAGGTAGGTGGATGGATGGATGGATAGACAGATACATAGATACATAGACAGAGACAGATAAATTTCTATTATGTGACCTTACAGTTTCAGTGAGGTTGTCCTGCTCTTTACTATTGCAGTTATTCCTCAATTTCTCAGAATTGCACTTTGTAATTCTAAAACTGAACTTCCTACTATTACACTTATATTAAGTCCAAAATGTGGAAAGCGTTCAAATGTCAGATGGAGATTAGACTGATTAGGAATTGGTAAATTCCTTCTTATCCCAAACAGTCCTAAAATTTATAAGACATTTTATAAACTCTTCCCACCACACACTCAATGTTCATTCAGTGGCATAGCAATGAAAAAGCCTAAACATATTTCCAAACCCCCTTGGGGAACTATTCCATCCTGGTTTAGAAGCTCTTACCAGAAGATTTTCAACACTTTCTTCCAATCTTATGATTCTTTCATCTCTCGCATACCAATGAATAAAATCTTTCGTTACCATTTCACTTCAATAAAACATTTGCCTGAAGCTTGTGACACTACTCTCACTGAGCTGGGTGCATGCTGCCTCTTTAATAAGGCTTATTGCAAAACAATTGCTGAATGCTGGTTTTGCTTTTCACCTTTTTCTGTAAAAAATCCTCTTGGGATTTGTTTGGGTGAACACAGACACTAATGCAGGTCTTCTGTAGAAGTGAAATGACATAAAGTAAATTTTCAAAAAGCAAGGGATAACTGTAATCATTGGATGTGTAAAATGGTAACCTGAAATTTGTCTTTTATTGATGTCTAGGCAAAAGTTCTCTCCTATTAGAAATTTATGGATAGTCCCTGACTTATGGCATATTTGAGTTCTGATGAATTGAATTTACAACTGTCAGTCTTTTGTACATCTTATCATTAGTAATGTAGTACATACAGTGTTACTGGACGTAATTTGCTGATGTTATCATTCTCTGCTGTTCACTGGCAGATGTTCAATGTTATGGAAAGGAAAAAAAATTGCCTGAAACAGAGACATCAAAGTTCTCAAACTTCTTGTGTTGATGAAATGTCATTATACAGCTACACTTTGGGTATGGTGATTTAAAGCACAGTAAATTCAAAAAGGAAAACAACAGACAATAACCTAGTGCTCTGCGTGCAGCCAGTGGAACTGAATGTTTATTAATAAATGGTGGCATTGTGATGTGACTGGTGAGAGCATTTTCATAGATTTGACATTTCTCTCTACTGTAACTTATCTTGCATTTATGCCTGATTGCTTCTAATCTCTAAATTCTAAAGTAATTGCTATAAATAACCAGGATTTCCTAGTCTCCCTGACATATTTTCATACATTTTTATCAGGAGCATTGTTGGCAAAGAGTTGCATTTGGTAATAATGCTGTTGGAGATCATAACTTAACCTTTGCACTACTCTAAATAAAATACTGCTCCATTTAAAAACCAATTCTATATTTCTCAAATTCACATTTTACATAATATTAAAAATAAATTTTTATTCCATTTAAAGAATTTTTTTTTCTCAGACAACTTGTAATGTTCATAGATACTTACTAGCCTTCAATTTATTTTTTTAAGATATAATAAAGTCCTAACCAAGATCATCTTTATTCATATGTCAGCTGACATATGAAGGGGAAGTAATAAAACAATAAAGGAATTTGAGCACCTAAACTGATATTGTCAAGGTATACTGTGCTGAGATCAGGGAAGGGCCATCTTAAGCTAGAGCTACAAGCAGAAGAAAGAAAAGGAACTGGGGAATGGTTCTCAAAAAGATGGACTGGTGAACAATTAAGTGGCTACATAAATCAATAAAAGTGGCACATTAGATGATGAAAGAGTTCATTTGTTTTGAATTCATAAAAATGTGTGATGTTTTCACTTAGTCCACAGCTTTCCTAAAGGCATATAATTTGCACTGCTTTGAATATATAATGTATGTGACAGAATACTATATATAAAACTTTAGAAAAATACTTGATTTTCCAATTTATGAGCATTGTTTGGGGTACTGCGGAACAGCTTTACTTTCATTGTGGGAAATTTCAAATGTATGGAAAGAATTTATGATGAACCAACAGGTATGCATTATCCTATTTTAACTATTATCATCACAAGGTCAAACTTGCTCTTTAAACATGTTATAATTTTGACAAATATCTATCTGACTAGATGAATTTAGAAGCAACCTTCCCCAAAAGCCTGAATATAACCTGGATAATCTCTGGAGTTTATTCTTCAGTTTCTAAAATAAAACTTCAAATAGATTAAGGTCCCAAATAAACACACAGATTACACACACCTATCTATTTTTCTCTCCCTCCAAATCCCCATAAAAAGAGGATATTTTTAAGGTATTATCCAACAATAACTAGGAGTATGGGAGAAAAGGCAATAGCAATGAGGCTTAGAAGCTTGAAATCATATGGAAGTGATGTATATAATTGAATCAAAAAGGGGAACTAGACTCTGATAGCATAGTGCCTAAGGCACTTAACTGCTAACCAGAAGGCTGGTGGTTCAAACCCACCAGCCACTCCTCGGAAAGAAGGTTAGGCAATCTACTTCCGTAGTGATACTGCCTCGGCAACCGAAGGCGGGTCTTATGAGTTGGGTCCAACTCAATGGCACATAACAACAACAGCAAGACAAATCTGAAAAACAATTGCATTTACACTCCAAATTTCTGAAGAGCTCAGGAACTGGAAGCTCCAACTTCCAGAATGCTAAGAACCAGAACTTCACCTCCACAAAGGTGACAGAAGGATCCTCCTCTGTAGAATCTGACCAGCCTAAGACAGAGAAAGCAGAGTCTCTATGTCTTCCCAACTAAACAACCTATCCTACACCAAACCATGAAATTGATAAGCTTTATTCAGAACCTCAGCTCTTCCAATCAGTGTTATATCCCCACACTCTTGAATATGAGATAACCAAATGGTACCAAATGTCTAACATGAGAGATTGAGATCAAGATAATCAAACAGGAATAGAAACTTTGAGGAAAACAGATTATTGAGTGGGGATAGCGGTTTAAAAAACTCATCAGTAGTCTCTGAGAAATCAAAGAAAGTATGCCAACTGTAATAGTTAAGTTTGTATGTCAACTTGGCTGGTCTTGGTTGAGTGGCTGAGCAGCTGGATGTAGTATCCCCCATGATGAGACTGGTAATCAACTCCATGGTGGAATCTACTGTGAGCAGCTGAGTAGCTGTCCTAGGGATGTGGTCTGCTTCCTGTATATAAGGGCAAGCCTTGGGGAATGGTCTCTAGCTTAGACAGGGCAAGCTTGAACCCTGCATGTAGCTGTGCCATTGTTCAGCAGCCTTCCATGTTCTGCTGACCTTGGGACTTACAATGGACTTGAATTAATGGCCTTCTGTGTGGTTTGATAATATCGGGACTGTGCCATTTTATTTGTTCACCTTGGGCTTGTTAGCCTCAGCAGCCAGTAGTTGCCTGAGTGAAGAGATGCCTCTAGCTTCAGTGGGCCAAGAGCAAGAGACAGAGCTGAAGCCCAAAGTCAAGGGGCTTTCACACAAAGCCTGGCACTTTGAACTTGGACTTCTAGCCTCCTGAACTGTAAGAGAATAAACTCCTATTTGTCCCATCCCATTTGTATATTCTTGTCAGAGTGGCACTAGGTAATGAAAACACCAACCATACAACAGGAATAACATGCAATATATATATATATTCTCAGAACAAAAGACAGCCTAGAAAATAAAATATGATAGCAAAACTCAACAGATAACACTGAGTACATATGCCAGAAATCAGAGTAAAAAGACAAAGAAATGAAAAGTAGAAAAAAAGTAGATAACAAAATGAGAAGATGAATTTATATGATCCAGTCTACAAAGGATAAAAAGAAAAGGAGAACAATTTTTAAAAATCTCATGCATAAAATAATAAGTGAAAATTTTCCAGAATTGAATGAGGAGTCCACCAAGTACCAGGCAAAAATTACATAAATATACAAGCAACACTGTGAAATCTCTGAACATCAAGAACAAAGACAAGATCCTAAAATCTTCCAAGGAAAGGAGAAGAGAAAAGAAGAGTTCCTGTACAGAGATAGATGAATATGAATAGCCTTGGACTTCTCAATAGTGACACTCAAGGAACTCATTCCACCCACTGCCATTAAGTCAATTCTGACTCACAGTGACCCTGGATCACTATAAAGCACAACTCTGGAGATAATTCCTGTCTTAGTCACATCAACACTGAAGCCTGTTCTAACCATAATTATAACATAGCTATATTCAGAAAGTGGGAGTTGAATAGGAAATGAGTGTGTGTGTGTGTGTTTGTGTGTATGTGTGATGGAACCAAGGAAAGACAGAGCTAAATCCTCGCCTTTCACAGCAGAGAGTCGGTAGGTAACACCTACTGAAAAATCAAAATTTATCAATATAAACATGGAGCAATGGAGGTAAATACCACACACACATACTATATCTCTATCTCTATCTATATCTATATCATCTATAGTGAAAGTGATTTCTCTGGGGAAGGAAAAATGGACAGAGGAAGGGAGAAGGGGATAAATTTTTTTTTTGTTTTTGCTTTTGTTTCATTAAAAAAAAAAAAAAAAACACCTCACTGCCATAGAGTCGATTGGACTCATAGCGAACCCTCCTTAGTTTCCAAGGCAGTATCTCTACAGAAGTAGATACCACATCTTATTTATTTGATTCTAAAACTGATACATCTATAATGTTGACCAAATAAAAAAATTAACTGCCACATTGACATGAAATTAAAACATGAATTAAAGTCATGTTCAGTGTTTTTGTTTTGCTTGTAAATTGACATTTGTGCTAATTTCATTTGGGCACATTCTTCATTTCCTCAGAACACTCAATTTCTAACACTTTTTAGTAGCCGGCAATCCTCTGTGTGTGTGAGAAAGGTGTTGTGAGGCTGATTCAAAAATGCACTCTGCAAAAGTTATGAAAGTGAAACAGAAAACAACTGACCCATATAGTGTTTAATATGTCTACTGGGCAGGCAGACATTTAATTAGCTGAAATGTGTTGACAAAGTAAGATCTTCCTAATGGCTCAATAATTTTACATCAGAAAATCCTACCAAGCACCAGTTGAGAGAGTTAAATTGTATTACTTACATTCAGTTTCTGATATCTACATGTGGTCTGTCTTGGAAGGAACTTAAATAGCAAAATGGAGCTTTAAAAAGAAAAAAACTAGCAGGCATTCATGAGATAATAATTTTCAGCTATTAGAAACTTAAAGTAGGACAGTACTATCATGGACACAGCCCTACTCTGAGCTGTGTGCTCGTTAGAAGCGGATATCCAGTCCTTTATGGCTTAACTCATTTACTTACTCTGATGCTTTTAACCATCAACATACTACTAATGTGTCTACTGAACTCCACATTCACCAAGATTCATGCTTTCAATCTCACCTGTCTCCACATTACCATAAAAAAAAAAAAAAAAATAGAGATATTTAAAGATGAGGAAACTCCAATGTAATTCATAGAGAAAATCGAATGGATCCATGAGAATCATGGCTGGTTTTAATCATGTGATTTCCTATTTTTTAATACATCTGAGAGGCTGTGAGAAAAATGTGTTGTTTGTTTTTTAAAAACATTTCTCAATATTTTAATATTTATAGAGGACTTATAATGAATCAGGGAGCCCTGGTGGTGCAGTTGGTTAAGCACTCAACTGCTAGCAAAATGGTTGGAACCACCAGCCACTTTGAGGAAAGGAAATAGACAGTCTGCTACTATAAAGGTTACAGCTTTGGAAAACCTATGGAGCAGCCATAGTGGTGTTATGAGTCAGAACACTCAGTGGCAGTGGGTTTGTTTTTTCTTATGCTAAATATAAATATGCACACAGAAACATCCTCTGAACAGTTCAAAAGTTATGCTAAAATATCTAAATTAAATGAGCTAAAAAGCAGGGCAGAAGAGCAACAATAGAATTTGATGTCTTTGTTTATACTTTCTGTCACCAGACATTCCAACCCTTACTGTTTTATTTAAAAATATTAATCATCATCCTACAATTATAGTATTTCGAATTCTCATAATTGTGTCGTTACGTGAATTTTTTAGCTAATACAATAAGGATCACTTGAAATAGCTTTTCTTTTTTTTTTTTTTTTAATATAATTTACACAGCTCTCTTATTGTTGGATTTATTTCCTTTTGTCTTTCAGGCCACAGCAAGCTCTGAATAATCGACAGAAATGAAATGAAATAAGAAAATAAAATAAAGCTATTTATTTTAAATTGTTTTGAGGCTTGTTTATCTACCTACTTAAGGCACCTTATGCAATCAGTGATATAAAAGCCAGGTTTGTGGTTTAACATACATGTCTCATTTTTCATTATTTAGAAAGCATACCAGTCAGAGTCATAAGTAGTGTGATCAAATTGTCTGGAAATGGATGGGAAGAGTTCATGGTCCCTTTACTCCTTACAGTTGCAGATACACCAGGAATAATCAAAGAACCCATATAAGCTCTAACTTCTTACCACTTTATTTTACAAATGCTCACAAACTATTCTTTTCATAATTCATTTTAGAATCCTGTCTAGATGCATTAAGGGAATTACAGCTGATGAATAAAATATATTTAAATTTACTGATAATTATGATTGTATTACTCAACCCTTACATATTTTTCATAATTCTAAAATTTCTGACAGAAATTCAGCGATATCATCTACACATTTCCTGCAATAAAATTTCCCAGAATCAAGATATTTCAAAATTTTAGATTATTGAGGTCCTTAGGGAGAATGAACAAGGCACAATTCAGAGGAGCTGAGTTATTATTATCCACAAACTTGTCAACCAAGTTGAAGGCCTCCCCCAAAGTAATTAACTCTAACAGGCCTGGCCTACCCATCTCACTAAGAACTCTTCACCTTCCTCCCACCCCCAAGAACACCCTCAGACAAAGAGTTGCAACAGGAAGTTCTTGGATCAGGTCAGTGTGCACAGGTACTGTGTGTGTCCAGTGGAATGTGGACAGGATACTGACAGCATCTGACTGTACTGACTATCTGACAGTACAGATGATTAATATGTCTCTTTAGAAAACTTGCTTTCTTTTTCATGATGAGATGATTCTCTATATTGTTGTTAGAATCTATTTTCAGAAACTTGAAATCCTACTAAGCCATGCTGTCTTTCCCTCTATTATGTAAATGATTCTTAGTGTCTGTGGTAAATATCAGAGTGAGATAGTTCCTTTCTCTCATTACTCTAGCATGATCATACCACCACTTCATTGCTTGAGCTAATGGGCAAGGTGCCCAAAGTCCTCATCTTTAAAATGAAAATGATAGTAATGCAATCTTAGGTTGCAAAGAATAAGGAATTAAAAAACCCATTGCCATCGAGTAGATTCCGACTCATATAGACCCTCTAGGACAGAGAAGAAATACCCCATAGAGTTTTCAAAGCTGTAAGTCTTTGCCGAAGCAGACTGCCTCATCTTTCTCTCAGGAGGTAGCTGGTGGCAACTGTCGTTTTGGTTAACAGTAGAGTGTTCTAACCATTGCACCACCACAGCAAAGATTAAGGGATTAATACGTGTAAAATGCTTATCATAGTTATTGTAAAATAGCAAACACACCACTATTAGCTGTTACTATTATTGTTTTTAATTAATTTCAGTAAAGATTTATTTTCTTTTTTCTTTCTGATAAAAATGTCTAGAAAAATAGCTCCCTTTACCTCTCCTTCTAGAATAAGATTTTTCAACCTCAACACTATAAACATTTTGGGTTGGATAAAGTTTTGTAGTGCGGTGTAGTAAATTACTTAGTGTGGCTTTTCTACCCATAAGTCTTTGTAAACTCTAAGGTGGGAATTGCTATTAGCTACGGAGGAGATCCTGATTTTAAAGTCGCCCACCTGGGTTATTTCTGTTGGGCGTGGCACAATACAATGTTCTGGGA
>NW_006921597.1:23391573-23402578 GCF_000298275.1 Orycteropus afer afer | reverse complement strand
GGTGGGTGCTCTGGGAGGAACGGTTGGAGAAAGGACTGGAGGGAGGCAACATGTCTGGCCTGGCAGTAATAGGCCTTGGGTTACTGCTGGTAATCCTGCCTTCCCCTTGTAGGGTTAGAGGAGGTCAGAACATGTGGCCTCCTTGTCGTCTTTGCATGTAGCAAGGAATATTGTAGGATATAAAACTCCATCTACTCACTATATTCCAGTAGCACCCTGTCCCTAATTTTTGACAACTGAAAATATCTCAAGAATTTTTCACATGTCTACTTGGGAGGGGGGAAGGAGGTCCCAATCTCTAGAAGAAAATAGTATATGACAGTTCACAGACAAATATTTATTGAAAGAAAAAAGAATAAAAGTTAAGAAAATAATAAAGGAGTGAAGGAAGAAAGGATAAAGGAGGAAATAAGAGAAGGAGAAAGGTAATAAAAGAGGGAAGAAGAAGAGAAAGGGAAAAGCTAATGATAATCTATATTCTGAGACATGGTAAGAATGTATTATACATACCACATTGAGCTAAATGAGAATATCAATAGATGATCTGATAGCTGAAGTCCCCCCAGTGCTGCCTCTGTACCAGTTTTATCATCAATTTCAAGATGTACAATTAATATCCTAGACCTGAACAAACAATTCTCTGTTAACATATGTTATTTCCTCCCTTTACTCTATACCCAAATATGCTTAATCTGCCTCAACTTTCATGTTCATGGTTTATTGTGGTGAGTGAATGTTGTCTTGATAAATGACATTATTCTGTCTCTTCTGCTTAGAATTCTATTATTTTTTAGCAATCTATATCTGCCCTGTCCAACATGGTAGTCACTAGCCTACCAATATTGGATAAAAAATTTAAAAAATAAAAAAAAAGAAGTAAAATAATTGATTAATAATTTTTATATGGGTTACATGTTGAAATGATAATATTTGGGATTTATTGACCTAAATAAAATATATTATCAATTCACCTCGTTCTTTTATATTTTCAATCTGTACCTGAAGTTAGACAAACTATTAGGTTAAGAGCACAATTCTCCAGACTGCTAAGTCTGCCCAAGATTTCTTTTTCTTTTTTAACTTTTTATTGTGATTTTGGTAAAATTTTACAAAGAAGATTCATTTTATATTCAACACTTCATATACATTTTTTTTTTTTTGTGACACTGGTTACATTTCCCACAGTGTAATAACTCTCCTCCCACTTCCTCCCTGTGGTTACCCTTTCCCTGTGTCCTTCTTGCCTATGCATTCCTACCTCCCTACATTTCCCTCTGTGCAAATGCTGCCCTTTGGATCCATGGTTCATTGTTTTAAGGAGTGACTCTCCCTGATGCAGGTGTTCAGGTTGTAGGCCTGTCTATTGTTTGGCTGAGAGTTAAGCCACAGGTGTGAGTTCAATTCCAAGGTGACTCGGGGCCATAGTCTTGGAGGTTTCAGCAGACTCTGTAAGATCAGTAAGCCCAGTCTTTTTTTATGATTTTGAGTTTTGTTCCACATTTTTTTCATACTCCATCCAGGATCTCCAATTTTGATCCCCTTTTGAGTGGTTGGCATTGGTAGGTGGGCACCATCTAGTTCTGGTCTCAGGGTCGTATAGGCTAAGATTCCCACAGTTCATTAGTCCTTTGGACTAAATATTTCCATGTTTTTTTTTTTTTTTTATTTTCTTCACTCTTCTTTGCTGTGGACAAGGAGAGACCAATAGTTGTCTCTTAAATGGCCACTGACAAGCCTTTAAGACCCCAGTTGCTACTCACCAAAGTTAAGATATAGAACAATATTTTTGTATAACATGTTGTGCTAATTGAACTTGATGTCTCCAATGATCACGGTCCCCAGCCTGCAGGTCCAGCAACTCATTCCGTCAAGGTGTTCAGCTTTGGCTAAGAAATTATCCTAACTTTGCCTCCTGCTTTTTTAACTGCATATGGACTGTTGCAGCAGTATATTGACAGAGAACTTCCAGAAATTGCAAGCTGGATTCAGAAGAGGACGTGGAATGAGGGATATCATATTTGTTGTCAGATGGATCTTGGCTCAAAGCAAAGAATACCAGAAAGATGTTTACGTGTGTTTTGTTGACTATGCAAATGAATTCAATTGTGTGGATCATAACAAATTACGGACAATATTGAGAAGAATGGGCATTCCAGAACACTTGATTGTGCTCATGAGGAACCTGCTCATAGACCAGGAGGCTCTCCTTCAAACACAAGGGATTACTGCATGGTTTAAAATCAGGAAGGGAGTGTGCCAGAGTTGTATACTTTCACCATACTTACTCAAACTGTATGCTGAACAAATAATCTGAGAAGCTGTACTATATGAAGAACATGGCATCAGGATTTGAGGAAGGCTCATTAACAACCTGCAATATACTGATAACACAACTTTGCTTGCTGAAAGTGAGGATGACTTGAAGCATTTACTGATGAAGATTGAAGACTACAGTCTGCAGTATGTATTACACTTCAGTATAAAGAAAACAAATATCCTCACAACTGGACCAATAGGTAGCATCACAATAAATGGAGAAAAGATTGAAGTTGTCAAAGACATCATATTACTTGGTGCTACAATCAACACCATCGGAAGCAGTCGTTAAGATAACAGAAGACACATAGCACTGGGCAAATCTGCTACAAAAGACCTCTTTCACACGATGAAGAGCAAAGATATCTCCTTGAATACTAAGGCACTCCTGACCCAACTCAAGGTTTTTTCAATTACCTCATATGCATGTGAGAGCTAAACAATGAATAAGGAAGACTGAAGAGTTGATGCTTTTGAGTTGTGGTATTGGTGAAGAATGCCAAAAGTACCATGGACTGCTAAAAGAACTAATAAATGTGTCCTGGAAGAAGTGCAGCTGGAATCCTCCTTGTAATTGAGAATGACCAGACTTCATCTCACCTACTTTGGTCATGCTGTAAGAAGGAATCATTTCCTGGAGAAGAATATCATGCTTGGTAAAGTGAAGGGTCAATGATAAAGGGGAAGGCCCTCAATGAGATGGATTGACATGGTGGCTACAACGATGGGCTCAGATATAGCAAGGTTTGTGGAGTTGGCACAGGACTGAGCAGTGTTTCATTCTTCCGTAGCTAAGGTCGCTAAGAATCAGAGATGACTTGACAGCACCTAGCAACAACAACAACATGGGCATTTTTACAGCACGTACAAATACATATGTAGGAATATCATCTACCAGACCTATGTATGGTCCTGGGTATATTCCCATTTGCCTATCAATACCTGATCTTCTTGCCTGTCTACCTATGTATGCACCTGTAGATTAACATTTGCTCTTACTAATGATGCGTTTTATGTATTCAATAGCATTTGCCTTTATTGTCTGTACTCCTTGTGCAACTTTTTATGTTTTCCTCTTCCTTAGTGATATTATGCTAGTTACATATTTTGTTATATCACTTTCCCCTTTACCCATATAAAACCTGTCTCTTAATTATCCATCTATTTTCCCACTCTTCCCCACTCCTCCCATTCCTGGTAACCAACAAAGAAAATTCTCTTCCCTGTGTAAACTTTTCCACAAGTTTTTACAATGATGTACTCATACAATACTTGTCCTTCTGTGATATTGACTTATTTCACTCAGCATAACCTCCTCCAAGTTTACCCATGTTATGAGGTGTTTTGCAGATTCTGCATTATTCTTTAGGGTTGCATAATATTCCATTGTGTGTTAATACCTTGATTTGGTTATCCATTCATCTGTTGATGGGAACTTAGGTGGTTTCCATCTCTTTCTTATTGTTAGTAGTGCTTCAATGAACATGCGTGTGCAAATGTCTATTCGTATCTCACTTCTGTAGGATACATTCCTAGTAGTGGAAATTGCTGGATGAAATGGCATTTCTATATCCAACTTTTGAATGATGTGTTAAATCATTTTCCACAGATGTACCATTTTACAGTGCCACCAGTAGTGTATGAGAGTTCCAATCACTCCCACCAGCATTTATTGTTTTGTCTTGTTGAACTTTGCTTTTATTGCTGGAGTGAGATGACATCTCATTGTCATTTTGATTTACATCTCTCTAATGGCTAATGATCATGAGCTTTTCTTCATGTGTTTGTTGGCTGTCTGAATATCTTCTTTTGTGAAGTGTCTATTCATGTCCTTTGCCCATTTTCAAAGTGGATTGTTTGTCTTTTTGATGTTGAAGTGTTGAAGTCTCCTATAAAATTTCTAAAAAGTCCCTTATCATATATGTGATTGCTAAATATTTTTTTCCAATCTGTAGGTTCTCTTTTTACTCTTTTGGAAAAGTCTTTTGATACACACAATAATTTAATTTTTAAAAGGGCCCAGTCATCTAGTTTATCTTCTTCTGTTTGTGCATTTTGTGTTATGCTTGACAGTCTATTTATAACACAAATCAGGGCCCCTAAGTTTTCTCCTATTTTATGTTTGGTGAACTTTATGATTTTAGGTTTTACATTTAGGTCTTTGATCTATCTTGAATTCATTTTTGTGTATGGTCTGAGGTAAAATTTTGTTGCATTTTTCTGCAAATGGCTATCCAGTTTTGCCAGCATCATTTGCTAAAGAGATTATTTCTCTTCCCCATTGAATGGGTTTTGGGCCATTGTCAAAGATGAGCTGTCCATAAGTGGCTGGATCTATTTCTGGATTCTCAGTTATTTTCCACTAGTCTATGTGTCTGTTATATCAATCCCAAAAACCTATTGGTCTTTCCTTATCCACAGCAAAGAAGAGTGAAGAAAATCAGAGACATATGGAAACAATTAGTCCAAGGGACCAATGAACCATTGACTACTGTGTCTGTATAGTAGATTTTGAGATCAGGGAGTGTGAGATATCCTACTTTTTCTCCTCCTCCTCCTCCTCCTTTTCCTCTCCTCCTCCTCCTTTTTCTTCTTCTTCTTCAGTAGTGCTTTCTTATCTGAACTCTCTTTAATAGGATTTTCTCATGATTGATACACCAAGTGCAAGGAGTCAGGTTTCAACTACAAAGTTAGAGGGGAGAGTTCACACAAGACTGCTCTCATTTATGACACCAACTGCAAGTTCATGGGGGCTCCTAAAACCACACTCATGTCTGATAATTTGATAGAAGAACTCATACAACTCTCTGAAAGTTATTATGCTTGTGGTTGTGGTTTATTAAAGGGAAAGGACACAAATGGAAATCACCAAGGGAAGAGATGTGAAGGGCAGAGCCTGGGAGGGCTCTACATGCGAAACTTCTGTTGTCCTCAGGACTCATTACCCTCTCAGAATTGATTTGAGCCAAAGTGAATTGAGTGTTGCCAAGCAAGAAACTCATCCAAGCTTTGTTGTCCACGGTAGATATTATGTAAGCATGATTTATTGGCTGATTGGCTATGTGGTTGAACTCAGTCTCCAGGTTGACTGGAATAATGTGAACCGAAGTCTGGTCCTAAATCATAGGTTGATTTTTCTGATGTGGCCAGCCCTGACTTTAACCAAAACATTGCAATCAGGTATGATTTAGATTACCTGCTAGAAGATAAGGACAAAAGCTAGATCTCTGTTTGGACAAGGACAATTGTTTGTTATACAATGTGCATAGCAGAAAATATTAAATTAAAAAAATGGATTGCATTATATTTCTTTAAATAGCACTGGTTTATACCTTTTCACGGTCAAAATTCTTGTAGTCAGTACTATTTAGAATTTAGATACCATCTAAAGAATAGATTTGGTGCATTGAACACCAGTGACCAAAAACCTGAGGAATTATGGGATGACATCAAGAACATCATCCATGAAGAAAGCAAAAGGTCAATAAAAATACAGGAATGGAAGGAAAGTCCAAAATGGATGTCAGAAGAGACTCTGAAACTTGCACTTGAATGAAGTGTGGCTAAAGCAAATGGAAGAAATGACAAGATAAAAGAGCTAAACAGAAAATATCAAAGGGCAGCTTGAGAAAACAAAGTCACTTATAATGAAATGTGCAAAGACATGGAATTGGAAACTCAAAAGGGAAGAACACACTCAACGTTTCTGAAGCTGAAAGAACTGGAAAAAAAAAATCAAGCCTCAAGTCGCAATATTGAAAGATTCTATGGGCAAAATATTGAATGATGCAGGAAGCATCAAAGGAAGATGGAAGAAATACACAGAGGCACTGTACCCAAAAAAAAAAAAAAAAAGGTCAATTTTCATCCATTTCAAGAGATGGCATATGATCAAGAATCAATGGTACTGAAGGAAGAAGTCGAAGGTGTACTGAAGGAATTGGTGAAGAATAAAGTTCCAGGAATTGATGGAACACCAACTGAGATGTTTCAACAAACAGATGCTCTGCTGGAAGCACTCACTTGCCTGTGCCAAGAGATTGGAAGACAGCTACCTGGACAGCTAACTGGAAGAGATCCATACCTGTACCCATTCCAAAGAAAGGTAATCCCACAGAATGTGGAAATTATCAAACAATATCATTAATATCACACACAAATAAAATCCTACTGAAGATAATTCAGAAATTACTGTAGCAGTATATTGACAGAGAACTTCCAGAAATGCAAGCTGGACTCAGCAGAGGATGTGGAATAAAGGATATCATTGCTAATGTCAGATGGATCTTGGCTCAAAGCAAAGAACATCAGATGTTTACTTGTGTTTTATTGACTATGCAAAAACATTCAATTGTGTGGATCATAACAAATTATGGATAACATTGAGAAGATTGGGAATATCAGAACACTTAATTGTACTCATAAGGAATCTGTACATAGACCAGGAGGCTGTCATTCAAACAGAAAAAGGGAACACTGCATGGTTTAGAATCAAGAAGGGAGTGTGTCAGAGTTGTATCCTTTCACCTTATTTATTCAATCTGTATGCTGAGCAAATAATTCAAGAAGCTGGACTATATGAAGAAGAATATGGCATCAGGATTGGAGGAAGAATCATTAACAACCCACGATACGCTGATGATACAACTTTGTTTGCTGAAAGTGAGATGATTTGAAGCACTTACTGATGAAGCTTGAAGACTATAGGCTGAAGTATGGATTGCACCTCAATATAAAGAAAACAAAAAACCTCACAACTGGACCATTAATCAGTATCATGATAAATGGAGAGAAGATTGAGGTTGTCAAAGACTTCGTATTACTTGGTTCTACAGTCGACTCCAATGGAAGCAGCAGTGTCAAGATATCAGACTGCATATTGCATTGGGCAAATCTGCTGCAATGGATCTCTTTCAGGTGCTGAAGAGCAAGGATGTCTCCTTGAAGACTAAGGTGCACCTGACACAAGCCATGGTTTTTTTCAGTTACCTCGTATTCATGTGAGAGCTGGACAATGAATAAAGAAGACCGAAGAAGAGTCAATGCTTTTGAGTCATGGTGTTGGTGAAGAATGCTGAAAGTACCATAGACTGATAAAAGAACTAACAAATCTCTCCCGGAAGAAGTGCATTTGCAGTGTTCATGGGAAGCAAGGATGGCCAGACTTCATCTCACCTACTTTGGTCATGTTGTAAGAAGGGATTGTTCCCTGGAGAAGGATATCATACTTGGTAAAGTGGAGGAGGGTCAATGAAAAAGGGGAAGGCCCTCAATGAGATGGATTGACACAGTGGCTACAATGATGGGCTCAGGTATAGCAAGGATCATGGAGGTGGCACAGGACCAGGCAGTGTTTCACTCTGCTGTACATAGGGTTGCTATGAGTCAGAGACAACTCGATGGCACCTACCAACAACAACACAGTCAAAATTCTTGTAGTCAATCCTATATTACTAAATCACAGCAGCATCTTAATATTCATATAACAAAGTTATATCTTCTATAATCTTAAGTACTCCTTTATAATTTTTTTTTTTTCATTTCCAGTATGAGTTATTGTGTACTTTATCTGTTGTCAGTCTTCATTTCAGGTCAATTTAGGGCAACTGATCTTTGCATTTTGTAATCCCTGGTCTAGTTTCAGCTCATCAATCTGGTAGATCTCTTAATAAATGAATTGTCGAAAGCCTCGGAGCTCTTTTGTCCACAAAATGAGCTCATTATTTTTGTAATCTTAAACGATTGTCTAGGAAAACGCTGACTTCATCTAGCAACCAAGTTCTGTGAATATATGTCTTCTTTTCTCTTCCATAGTCAACACCTTATATGAAGAAAGACAAGCCTAATGTTTCATAGACTAAATATATTCTCTAGGTCTTTTCGAGAGGATTTATTGATCCTTTAAAAATACTAAAATCAGAATAATTTTCAATAACTTTTACCAGATTCCTTGTGTACTTGCTCCAAAGTTAGAGTCATTGTCCTAGTTAGCCATTTTAGGATTGCATATGACTCTCTCTCAGTCAGTATTTTGACATATTAGAAATAAAATTGTTGGTTCATGCACCATTTATTCAGCACTTGTGGCATAATATTAAGCAAGGGTAATACAAAGATGAATGAGAAAATTACTGCCCTCAAGGAGTTCTTACACTGGAATGGAAACTGCAAAAAGGCCTTATATTGTCAGTGCATTTTAAAATTATAAATTCTATGGGCTACACAATGTGAAGAGGAATGAGCAACTGAACTACTCAATCCACAGCCTATGGACTCCTTAAGGAATTTATTCTAGACTATTATTAATCTATACCTTGTCAAAGGGAAAAGAAAGTTGTTACTTTTAATAAGGTCTCAATTAAAACATACCCACTTTTAAGGTATGCGCCCTACAATAACAGGGTAAAAGCAGCTCAATTAGCTCTGTCTTTACCACTGGGATTCCGGAATCCTGGATTATGTGACGTTCAAACAGGCCATTGATTGTGTTTACTTTTTGTTCATCCTCTTACTCCACTTCATTCTGTCACGGGGCATATACCAATTAAAACATATATATGTTGTTGTTGTTATTAACACATTAAATGGGGATGGCAATCACTAATGCAATACCAAAACAACTAAGTTGTTCTGCCATGATTAGCCCTGGAGGTGAGCATTGTAGGAGATTCTGCAGCCTCAAGCAGTTCTGTTGATGGTTTCCATTCCCTGGCAAAACCACTGTGGATGAATCTAATACATGTTACATCTGTACATATGCTGTGATCTGCCCTTCCTTCACACTTATTCTGGCCTGACTGACTTTGCACATCTGTTGTAATATGGTAAGTAATTTTAGATATGATTTCACAACGTGTGTTGCTGCAAGGCACAAAAAACAGAAGATTCATTAAGCAGCTAAGACCAGGGGAAGGATAACGTGCTATCATGGACCACCTCACTGTAGCCATCTTGTACCTGATGGGGCATTTAGAAAACAGAATCCTGATATAACATTTAGCTTCTCCCTTGCTGAGAGGTCTTAGGAAATTTCTTAACTATCCTGTTTTAATCAATCATCTGAAGTGTCAGTATAGTTATATTGGCCGCAGTTGCCACACACACAGTGACTGTAAAAAATTAATGGAGACTATTTTTAAGTACTCAAAAAAAAATCTCTCTCAGGTCTGTTATACATTTTTTACTTTAAGGTTTTATCGATCTTAGCCTCATTTTCATATTCCTTAAACAAGATGGTTTTCCATACCATTACACAGTAATCACCACCTTTTAGGAAGCAGGTCATATTCCTATTAATAATTCATAAGTCTCTCATTGTCTTCTGAAACAGATGTCATAATGTTTTGATCTCTCATCAAAAGATATTAAGGCAACAATTAAAAATCTTCTCAAAAGCACATGTTAGTCAGGGAAACACTGAAGATTCGGCTGTAAATGAAGACTATGAGCTGTTCCAGGAAACTTTTTATATTTCTTCTTTCTGGTCAACAGGTGGTTATGGTTTTCCTTTCATTACTAAAGTATTTTCTGACAAGTAGCTGTATTACTACTGAGTAGTAAAACAACCCTCTTTTACCATTATTCTATGTCTGTGTAAATGTGTTCTGCTGTTGACTCACTGCAAATTAACTCAATACTGCTGAAATTAATCACCCAGACCCTTTATCTCTATTTAGAAAAATAGGAACTCCTTAGCTTTTTGTCATTGGTACAATAAGGAGCCCACCATAACTTTTTGAATCATTTATAGTGTTCTGTAATTGCCTTAATAGGTCTAATTAGTGTACTGAATTTTGTTTTCCAAGAGCTTGCATATTTTTAATGGGTTTGCTCTCTTGTTAAATGGGCTAAATGACGCTCTATGAAGACCAGCTCCCAATAGAAGCAGACTGCATACCAATAAACAGGCTACTAATTTCAGAATGTTTTTCTCCACTATTTTAAGTTCAAATATTTAGGGGTGAATTTGCACTAATTGCAAGCAAAAAAAGCTATATTATAGTTAAATTTCAAATATCTTAAGAACACACTTTTTCATGATTTTAAGTTTAAGTGTTTAGGCATATATTTTCAACAATACAAATAAGTTACATTAATGGCAAAATTTCAGATCTCTTAAGAATGTATTTTTCCATGATTTTAAGTTTAAATATTTAGGAGTGAGTTTTCAACCTTATAAGTAAATATGTTGTATTAAAAATAAAAATGAAATTTGACTTGACCTAGCAATCCCATAACTAGGTATATATCCTAAAGAACATAAATAGATATATGTACATCCATGTTCATTGCAGCATTACCAATAGCAAAGAGATGGAAACAACCAAAATGCCCATCAGTGGAGGAATGGATAACCAAACAATGGCACATACACACAATGGAACACTAAGCAACACTAAAAAATAAAGTAGAATCTGTGAAATACCACATAACATGGATGAACTTGGAGGACATTATGCTGAGTGAAACCACAGAAGGAGAAATACCGTGTTAGTTCACTACTGTAAAAAGTCAAGGGAAGGTTTATATATGAAAAGAAACTTTTTTGTTGTGGATTGCCAGTGGTAAGAGCATAGGGAAGGGACAATTGTTAGATAGGTAGGAGACAAATATCGATTTGGGTGAAGGGAAAGGCTTGTTGTTGTTGTTGTTAAGTGCCGTCAAGTCGTTTCCGACTCATAGCGACCCC
>NW_006921597.1:23377622-23388395 GCF_000298275.1 Orycteropus afer afer | reverse complement strand
TCCCTGTGTCATCTCTCCTCGCCTGTAAGCCTGGGGCTCGAAGGGAAAGGCAATACACCAAATATGAGTGACCAACCAGGTCTGATAGAGACTGGTGAAACCACTGAGACTCTGGCCACTATTTACCCTTTGGACCTGAAATTGAACTCACTCTCGTGGCTTCCAGCCAAACAATGGACAGCCATATAAGGTGAACATTTACACCAGGTAAATAAACTCCCTAGGACAATCAATCATGGGAGATCAGGTCAGTATTTGCACAAGGAGATAGCTCAGGGTGCAGGAATGCATAGGAAAGAAAGACAGGGAAAAGCTAACTACAGGGAGTAAGTGGAAAGAGGTGTTACATTGTAGAAATTGCAATCAATCTTTTGAAACAAAATGTGTATGAACTATTGTATGAAAAATGAATTTGCTCTGTAAACTTAAACTCAATTCAATTAAAAAAAAAAGATAAAATGTTTAATGTTGGTTCAAGACATGTTTTCAAAAACAATTACAGTTAAAATATTAGATAATAATAATTTTATACATAAAAAGCACTTCAAAGGGTTTTCATTAGCATTGTGTATATTAATGAATCATAAATGTTCCAATAAATGATAGATTATAGATTCTCTAAAGGTTCTTATATAGAGATAAATATTATATTTATGTTTCTTTTTAATAAACATTTTACAAGTTTTTCAGATTGGTGGAAATTCTGACTTTTAAAGGAAATCATTTGACTTCATATGTTGCTACAGAAGAATGAAAACCAAAAAGATAATAGAAGACACTCAAAAGACTGAGAATCTTACCATCTAAGGAAGGTACAATGCTGTATACAGTTATTTCATTCTAAAGAGAGGAAAGACATGACAAGCTTCTTTCCATAGATCACATATTTTAAGAAATTGGTAAATAAATGAAGAGACCCCACAAATGTTCATAGATTAAAAATTCAATTTACTCAATTAAAATTTTTCGGTGTGTCTCTCAGATGCAGTCACTGTTCTAGATCCTGGAGACACATTAACTAACAAAAATTTCTCAAGTATAACAGAAAATGCAGCTACAAATATAAAACGTATAAATACAAAACATAATGTCTGTCCTATGGTCATGAAAAAAAAAAAAAGCAAGATAGAGGGCTGGAGAGTGAAGGAGGTACGCATTTAGAAAAACCAGTCAGAAAGATTTATGGAAGAATTGAAAGGCAACCTGACATAAGTAAGGCAGAGAGACATGTGGACATCTGGGTAACTGTGTTTGAGGCCAAAGGAACTAATGCAAAGACCCAGGCAGGAGAGTATCCTGTACATTCAAGGAAAAAGTTGAGGTAATGTGGATAGAAAAGGAATATCTTGGGAAGCAACAGGGAGCACTTGACTGCTAACCAAAACATCAGAAGTTCAAACCCACCATGAGAAAGATGTAGTGATGGGCTTCCATAAAGATTTCCAGTCTTGGAAACCATATGGAGCAGTTCTACTCTGTCCTATAGGGTTTTTATGAGTGGGAATCAATTGGAGGGCAGTGGGTTTAGTTTTGGGTTGGTTTGGCTAAAAATAATGAGAAACCATCTTTTATTAGACTTCTTGTAACAGTGACTGTTAGATTCCACACATTTGTTTAATATACTTACTGCCCAACACACTGAAAAAAGACATAAGCCTTTGAACAAAACACATAATCAGCTGAGTACAAAGCAACAATGTGATTGATATTATTTTTGCCCCATTAGAAAGCATGGAAAATAGTTAATTAAATAATATATACGAAAACACTTTGGATAATATGCAGTACCCAATTTAATGTATCATATTTTCACTTAGGCTTTGGACTCTAAAAAATATTAACTTCAGTGCTTTCAGAATCTTTGATGCAGGTCTGCCCCCAAATACTTTGTGACCTTAGTCAAACTTTGAGGCAGAGATATCAGTGTTCCATAATGCTACCAGCATTTCATGCAGCAGCACAGATTTGAGCAATTCAAATGTCCATGCAGAACAGCCTCTTGGGAAAAAAAATAAAAAATATAAATTATTCATTGGTAACAATGCTATCTAAACACAAATTATGATCTCAGAATTTCTGTTTAAAAAAAGAGAGAGAGAGATACGTTTTTTTCTCCATCCAGGATCTTTATTTTTTAATTATTCCATATTTTAGGTTTCATATGGTTTGAAATCTGCTGATCTAAACAGAAATATGAGAGAAAAAAATTCAAACCCTACCCCAAATTATATTTATAGAAAAATACTTTTAAAAAGTTGTCTAAACTATCATTAATTTATCTCTTACATTTCTATTACCCACTCCAATCAGGTTTTTAGCTCCATTCCTTCACCATAATTGTTCTTAACACAGTCATCAAATAATGACACATTGTGAAATCCAATGGTCATTTCTCTTCCCTCATTTTACTTCATGCTTACTATTATCAGTAAAATTTAAACACTCTTTACTGGATTTCAAAGATATCACATTTCCTTTTTTCTACAACCTTAATGGTCATTCCTTGCCAGCTTTCATTCTCTTCTCCTCTGTCTTAACAATAAGGTACCCAAGGCTTGGGTCATTGGTCTTCCCTCTTCTCTCTATATACTCATTCATTTGACGACTATATCCAATCTTGTGGTGACTATACAACATCACCACTTGAGCCTATTTAAACTCTACAAGTCCATGCTGAACTTCTGATTTCCATTTCCCAGCTTCCCTCCAAAAATTTTCCCACCAATAGCATTCCCGTTTTAGTTATGATCACTTCCAATTGTTCAGGAAATCTTTCAAGATATCCTTGCATCCTCTTCTCCCCGAACCCCTCTTCCACCTCGTGTCTTAATTTTCTAGGACTACTGTAACAGAAATACCATAAGTGTGTGGCTTTATAGAAGAGAAATTTATTTTCTCACAGTTCTAGAGGCCAAAAGTCCAAATCAGTGTCTCAGCCATGTTGATTCCTTCCTTGTAGGTAGTCCTAGACATTCTTTGGTGACTTGGATTATAGATGATCCTCACATGGTATCTTTCTTCCTCCATGTGTACATGCATCTATGTGTCTCTTCTAGACTTTTATAACACAAAAGTTATTAGGTTTAGAATTCACTGTACACTGGCATGATCTAATTAACCAAAAAGCAAAACTCACTGCTGTGGAGTCAGATCTGACTCATAGTGGCCCCCCTTGGGTTTCCAAGGTGGTATCACTATGGAATGATTGCCCAATCTTCCTTCCAAGGAGTGGCTGGTGGGTTTGAACTGCCAGCCTTCTGGTTAGTGGTCAAATGCCTTGGCACTATGCCACTAGAGCTCTAATTACATAACAAAGAAATCTTGTTTCCAAACAGGTTTATATCCACATATATAGAGGTTATAATCCCAATATATATTTTAGAGGGATATAATTAAGCTCATAACATACCTATCTTTGGGCCTTCAAAATTCATGTTCTTCCCACACACAAAAACACATTCATGCTATCACAGAATCTCAGAAGTCATAATCCATTCTACCATCAAATTTAAATCCACAATTTCATCTTCTGAAAAATTTAAATAGTTTTGGTGAGATTTTTGATGTGTTCCATCATGGGGCAAAATTATTTTCCATTTGTGTACCTGTGTAACCCCCTTCTGAATCTGGCTTGAATTTCTGGCAGTTCAATATACTGCTGGAACAGTTTCTTAATTATTTTCAGCAAATTTTACTTGCTTGTGATATTAATGATATTGTTCAATAATGTCTGCATTCTGTTACAGAAGAGGACATGGAAAGACATTGCTGAGGGATTCAAAATGGAATCTTGTCAGTGACCACTGTGCTATTTCCCTCTAGCATCTTAGTGCTTGAAAAACTAGGTATAGCAGTTTTAATTAGGGATTCTGGTGCTCTGAATAGCTCACCAAATCAGAGTGCACCAAACTCAGAGGAGTAGAATTAGAAAGAGAAAGAGACGAGGGAGTGGGGGAATAACAAAATCAGAGGATCTATCCTGTGGAGCGCCGACAAATGGCCAAGAAAGGACATTGGAGACTTCCCTGGTGGAGCACCAACTGACAGTTGAGAAAGGTCATTTGAGACCTCCCTGGGTTAAGGAGGAAGACACACCACACCAGCATACCAGCGACCACACTGACATACCAGCGATCACCCCAAGGGTCTACCTTCAGCACCTGATTTTAGCAGTAACAAGGGTTGGCTAGGTGCAGATGGGCATGTCCAGCACCACTGAAACCCAAGTAGAGAGTCCATTGGTGCTGCAGAAGGGAGGACCCAGGGAGGTACCCCTGCATCGGGTCACTGATCAGGATTGGGTCAGCTTAGTGGCACTGAGAGGCCTGCGCTTGACTTTATCGGTGATATTGGGACCACAGATTACTAGCAGGCACTCTCCTGACTCCAGTGCCACTGAAACCGAGCAGATCTTTGGTACCACGGGTGAATGGACCCATGTGGGAGCTCCCACGATAGATTGGGGTCTGGGCCGGTTGGACCAGTGCTGCGGGCAGGTGGGCCCAGGGAGAGGAGCCCCCACTGCAGATTGTGGAACTGGGTAGTTGTCTTGGGTCACTTTATTGGCACTGAGGAGCCTCGGGAGTAGGGTTTTTGCATGTGTCTGAGCCTGGCAGAAGGTGGCAACCCCCTAACAACTAGAGTCTTTGCTGAAATTGAGCTGTGGGCCTGTGAATAACAGTACAAAGTCATCATTAGCAGCCCACTCAAAACCCTAGAAACCACCCCTACCAACAGGGAATTTCCTTTCTCCCAATCTTCTGCTCCCACATTTTCCACCAATAACTTCATTCATCCAATAGAAGAAACCACATTCAGCCACCATAATACCTCCTGGTTCAAACTCTAAACCCTCTTTAGGACAAACAGAAACCCATATCCACATTCCACACAGAGATTCCACCGTCACAAAGAAAACTGCAGAGCAACCCAGCATACCTGAATTAATAACTAAAAAATTAAAATACACCAGCTTCACCTTTTCAAAATATTAAACAATAAAACCAAGATGAAACAAATCAATACATAACCAACAATTAAAGACAACCTCAAAATGTCTAGGAAACAACAAGCAACCTCAAATCAAACAAACAAACAAACAAACAAACAAAAAACAGGACAAGGCATTAGAACCAAAACCATGGACAAAGGTCTCATTAAACATGGAGGAAAGGAGGCAATAGAATTATCTGAGAAAGAATTTAGAAGATATGTTTATAGAGCTTTAGAAGAGCCTAAAGGAAACCCCAAACAGAAGCAAGGAGAACACAGACAGTTCCCTGGAAGAACTCAGGAAAATCATTCAAGAACAAAATATCAAGATTAATGCACAACCAGAACTCATAAAAAAAACAGCAGTTAGAAATCCAGAAGAGGAATATCAAAATTACAGAATTACACAACACAGGATAAGCACAAAAGAATAGGTTAGAACTGGCTGAAGAATGCATATCTCAACTAGAAGATAAATTCCTAGACACCAGCCTATATGAAGAAAAATTAGAACAAAGATTTAAGAGAAATGAAGAGAACTTAAGAATTATATGGGATGATATGAGAAGAAACAACAAAGAACTCATTGGAATTCCAGAACAAGAAGAGCCGATCAAAACCAGTGAGAAAACTGTGGAAGATCTGCTAACAGAAAACTTCCCCCATATCATGAAAGAAGAAAAGATATTTGTCCAAGAAGCTCATAGAATGCCACACAAGATAGATCCCAAGAGAAAAACACCAAGGCATATAATAATCAAACTCTCCAAAACGAAAGACAAAGAAAAAATTTTGAGAGCTGCCCAAGACAAAAGAAATATTACTTATAATAATCAAACAGTTAGGCTGAGCTCTGATTACTCAGCAGAAACCATGTAGGCAAGAAGGCAATGGGATGGCATATATAAAACACTGAAAGAAAAGAACTTCCAACCAAGAATTCTATATCCAGCCAAATTATCCACCAAATATGAGGGTGAAATCAAGACATTCTCAGACAAACAGAAATTAAGGGGTTTTGTGAAAACCAGACCAATCTGACAAGAAATGCTTAAGGAAGTCCTTCCAATAGAGAACCCACAACAGAGATCAATGAAATCAGGATACGTGGCATCAACACTAAAACCAAATCAGAAATAGAAACTCAAAATAAGACCATAAAACACTGTACACTAAAAACCAAGTAATCAATCAGCACACAACAACAGCAGCTAACCTATCAGAGGGAACAAAACTTCTAGGTACAGTCTTCCAAATGGAGAGGAAAGCAGGACAATGTCTTCACAGTACACACTGTTCTAAAAATGCAGAGACAAGAATATACTCCAAGGTAACCACAGAGAAAATTAACAATACCCCTAAGCAAATGCAGAAGGAAGGAAAACATATGAGTTTAAGCACAAAACCAACGATAAAGAAGAAAAGGGAGAAAGCATTAGCCAACAAACCAAACTCAGCACAGAAAAATATATGGACCAAGGAAACATGACAAAAAACACAATAGAATGACAGCAATCAATTCACACCTATCATTAATTACACTCAGTGTGAATGGACTAAATGCACCTATCAAGAGAAAGAGAGTGGCAGAGTGGATAAGAAAAGAAGACCCATCAATATGCTGCCTACAAGAGACCCACCTTAGACACAAAGATAAAAACAAATTAAGAGTCAAGGGATGGAAAAAAATATACCAAGCCAATGGAAACCCAAAAAGAGAAGAAGTGGCAATATTAATTTCTGGTAAAATAAGCATTAAGGTGAAAAACATCACAAGAGACAAAGACGGACATTATATGATGCTGAAAGGGTCAACTGACAAAGAAGACATTACAGTAATTAATACTTATGCACTCAATGAAAATGCTCCAAAATGAGTGAAGCAAATATTAACTGAATTAAAAGGGTCAATAGACAATAGTAGTAGGAGACATTAACACACCACTTTCAAAGAGGGACAGGTCAACTAGCAAAAAACTCAACAAAGATACAGAAGAGCTCAACAATACAATCAACCTCATAGACATATACAGAGCATTTCACCCAAGCAAACCACAATTCACACTCTTCTCCAGTGCACATGGATCCAAAATAGACCATATGTTAGGACACAAAACAAGCCACAATAAATTCAAAAGCACTGAAATACTACAAAGCATCTTCTCAGACCATAATGCTATAAAATTAGAAATTAATAATAGGAAGAGCAAGGAAAAAACACCAAACATATGGAAGATGAACAACTCACTGCTCAAAAACTACTGGGTAATAGAACAAATAAAAACGGAAATGAAAAAAATTCCTACAAACAAAGGAGAATGAAGATACATCACACCAAAACATATGGGACACAGTGAAAGCAGTACTCAGCAATAAATGCATGCATCAAAAAAGAGGAAAGAAACTAAATCAACACTCTAACTCATCAACTCTGACAATTAGAAATAGAACAAAAGAATCCTACAGTATCTAGAAGCAAGGAAATAATAAAGATCAGAGAAGAAATAAATGAAACAGAAAACAAAAAACTATAGAGAAAATCAATAAAACAAAAAGCTGGTTCTTCAAAAAGATTAATAAACCATTGGCAGATCTAACAAAAGAAAGAAAGAGAAGATTCAAATCACAAGAATTGTAAACAAAAATGGTGTCATCACAACAGAACCAACTGAAATAAAGAAGATACTGACAGAATATTATGAAAAACTGTACTCCAATAGATTTGAGAACCTAGAAGAGATGGACAAGTTTCTAGAATCACAAGACCTACCTAAACTATCCCACTCAGAGATAGAAAATTTGAACAGACCTATAACAAAAGAAGAAATTGAACAGGTCATAAGAAAACTTCCCACAAAGAAAAGTCCTGGTCCTGGTGGCTTCACCGGAAAATTTTATCAAGTATTCAGAGAAAAGTTTACACCTATGCTATTCATCCTATTCCAGAGCATAGAAAAAGATGGAATACTCTCAAACTCATTTTATGAAGCAAGCAAAACACTAATACCAAAATCAGGGAAAGATACCACTAGAAAGGAAAACTACAGACCAATATTCCTCATGAACATAGATGCAAAAACCTTCAACAAAATCCTACCCAACAGAATCCAACACCATATCAAAAAATTAATATACCCAGACCAAGTGGTATTGATACCAGGTTTACAAGGGTGGTTCAACATCAGAAAAACAATCAATGTAATCCACCACATGAACAAAACAAAAGAACCATATGATTATATCAATTGATGCAGAAAAGGCATTTGATAAAAATCTAACATCCATTCCTGTTCAGAACTCTCAGCAAAATGGGGATAGAAGGGAAATTTCTCAACTTAATAAAGGGTATATATGCAAAGCCAACAGCTAACATCATTATTAATGGAGAAAGACTCAAGGCATTCCCCTCACGAACAGGAACCAGACAGCAATGCCCTCTATCACCACTTCTATTTAACATTATACTGGAAGTCCTGGCCAGGGCAATGAGGCAAGAAAGAGAAATAACAGGCATACAAATTGGCAAGAGGAACTAAAACTATCTCTATTTGTGGATGATATGATCCTGTACATAGAAAACCCAAGGGACTCAATAATAATAATAATAATAAAAAAAACTACTGGAACTAATAGAAAGGTTCAGCAAAGTGGCAGGATACGAGGTCAACATACAAAAATCAGTTGGATTCCTCTACACCAACAAAGAGTCCTTTGAGAAAGAAATAAGGGAAACAATACCACTTACAATAGCTACTAAAAAGATAAAATATCTAGGAATAAACCTCACCAGAGACACAAAAGACCTATACAAAGGAAACTATAAAACACTTCTACAAGAGACAAAAAGGGCACTACATAAATAGAAGAACCTACATTGTTCATGCATAGGTAGACTGAATATTGTGAAATTGTCAATACTGCTAAAAGCAATTTAATGCAATCCTGATCCACATTCCAACAAAATTCTTTAAGGACATGGAAAAACCAGTTATTAATTTCATATGGAAAAGAAAGAGACCTCAGATAAGCAGAGCACTTGTCAAGAAGAAAAACAAAGTGCGAGGTTTCACACTCCCAGATCTTAAGAAATACTATATAGCCACAATAGTCAAAACAGCATGGTACTGGTACAATGACAGATAGACCAATGAAACAGAATCAAAAGTCCGGATATAGACCCACCCATCTATGCACAACTGGTCTTTGACAAAGGTCCAAAACCCATTAAATGGGGAAGAGACAGCCTCTTTAACAAATGGAGCTGGCAAAACTGGATATCCACCTGCAGAAAAATTAAGCAAGACCCATATCTCACCCCATATACAAAAACAAATTCAAGCTGGATCAAAGACTTAAATGTAAAATCCAAATCTATAAAATTCATCAAAGATAAGATAGGGGCAAATCTGGGAGCCCTAATATATGGCATAAATAGAGTATCAAGCATAACCCAGAATGTGTAGGAGATAGAAGAGAAACTAGATGACTGGGACCTTTTAAAAATCAAATTGTTATGCGCATCAAAAGACTTCGTCAAAAGGGTAAAAAGAGAACCTACAGATTGGGAGAAAATATTTGCCTATGACATAGCTGATAAAGGACTTATCTCCAAAATCTATAGAAAACTTCAACACCTCAACACCAAAAAGACAAATAACCCAATTCACAAATGGGCAAAAGACTTCAACAGACACCTTACCAAAGAAGATATATAGGCAGTCAACAAACACAAGAGAAATTGCTCTCTAATTAATCATTAAAGAGATGCAAATCAAAACAACAAGATATCATCTCACCCAGCAGTAATAGCAAAGTTCAACAGGTCAAAAAAAAAACAAATGCTGGCGAGGTTGCAAAAAGATTGGAACTCTTGTCCACTGCTGATGGGATTGTACAATGGTACAACCATTGTGGCAAACAGTATGGCATTCCTTAAAAAACTGAAAATAGAAGTACCATTTGACCCAGCAATTCCATTACTAGAAATATATCCTAAAGAGGTGAGAGATAGCACAAGGACAGACATATGTACACCTATGTTCATCGCAGCACAATTCACTATAGCAAAGAGATGGAAACAACCTAAATGTTCATCAACGGATGAGTGGATAACAAGATTATGGTACATGCACACAGTGAAATACTACGCTACATTAAAGAACAGTGAGGGATAAGCAAATCATGTTACAACATGGCTGAACCTAGAGGAAATTATGCTGAGTGAAATAAGTCAATTGCAGAAAGACAAGTACTATATGAGTCCATTACTGTAAAAAGACAAAGAAGGGTTTGCTTGGGAAAGGGAACTCACTTTGTAGGTTACTGGGATGGGGAGGGAAGGGGAGGGATTAATTTCAGGCTAGTTGGAGCCCACCACGCTGACGCAGGTAGGTGGAGGGATATATGGAAAGGATCTGGAACCACCATGATAACATTAGGAAATAGGAGGACACCAAATTGTGCACATAAGAGATAGATGACAGATGCTAATACCAACCCATGTGTCCACAATACTGCAATGCCATTAACACCAAACATCAGGCTACAGATAAACAAATAAACATCTGAGACAATCAGATGGGGGTCAGTGAACAGAAGTATACTTTAGACCAAGGATAGATTCAGCTGAGGCTAATCTTGCACAGACACCAGTGATACAAAATACCTGCAATCCTTACAGAAAGAACAGAAGACAGACACAGAGTAATTCCTCACAAACAACCAGACACTACGTGAGAGATCCAACAGGGGGACACCAGACTCAACTGGTGCAACAAAATA
>NW_006921597.1:23374303-23376647 GCF_000298275.1 Orycteropus afer afer | reverse complement strand
TTGTATCCTTTCACCACCATACTTATTCAATCTCTGTGCTGAGCAAATAATCCAAGAAGGTGGACTACATGAAGAAGAATGCAGCATCAAGATTGAAGGAAAACTTATTAACAACCTGCGATATACAGATGGCACACTTTCCTTGCTGAAAGTGAAGAAGACTTAAAGCACTTACTGATGAATATCAAAGACTACAGCCTTCAGTAAGGGTTACACTTCATCATAAAGGAAACAAAAATCCTCACAACTGGACCAATCAGCAACATTAAATGGAGGAAAGATTGAAGTTGCCAAGGATTTCATTTTACTTGGATCCATAATCAACACCCATGGGAGCAGCAGTGAAGAAATCAGACATTGTAATGCACTGGGCAAATCTGCTGCAAAAGACCTCTTCAAAGTATTAAAGTGTAATGATGTCACTTTGAAGACTAGATGCAAATTACAGTATTTTTAATAGGCTCCTGTGCATGTGAAAGCTGGACAGTGCCTAAGGAAGATGGAAGAAGAATTGCTGCAATTCCAATGAATTGTGGAGTTTGTGAAGAATATTGAAAAAACATTGGCCCACCAAAAGAATAAACAAATCTGTCTTGAAAAAAAGTAAAGCCAGAATGTTCCTTACAAGTGAGAATGGCAAGATAGTCCCACCTGCTTTGGTCATGTTGTCAGAAGAAACAAGTCCCTGGAGCAGGATATCATGCTTGGGTAAGAAGAGGGGCAGCAAAAAAGAGGAAGTGCCTCAACAAGATGGAATGACACTGGCTGCAGCTATGGGCTCAAAGCATAGCAAAGATTGGGAAGATGGCATAGGACTGGGAATGTTCTGTTTGTTGTATATATGGTCACTATGAATCAGAACCAACTCCAAGGCCCCTAAGAACAACATCTATGTAATCTAGAATACAAGTTACCTGCTTCCCAAGTACAAAGGTGGAACAGATACATGGTAGAATCTATTGGCATACACATTAAATGAAGTCTCTAGGAAGTTATTTTTTTGTAACATTGCATGACCCAATAAAATAGTAGACATAAAACATATGTTCCTCAATAACTCATTGGTTAAATAAATCATGATTACTCCAACAAATGAAATATTATTATACTATACAAAAGAATGAAGTTCTCTATATACTAATATGGCAAGAGCTCTGAGTTATAATGTTAAGTGAAAACTACAAGGTGCAGAACAATGGCATTTGTGTTTTAAATACTGGGAAATAATGACACATATTTGTATTTGCTTGCATATACTTAAACACTGGAAGGGTGTATAAAAAAAACTAATTATAGTGGTTTCCTGTTGGGAGATAAGGATTGGGCAAAAGAAAGGAACAGTGGGAGTGAGATTTTTCAATGTATATTATTTTATGTTTTCTTATACTATTTTTCAACTATGAAAATATATTGCCTAGCTTAAAACTTAATAAGAAGAAAATTGCAGAAAAATTAAAAAAAAAAAAAATTCACTGCCATGTAGTAGATTCTGAATCATAGGGACCAATCCACTGACTTTTTGAAATCTTTAACCACTGCACAACCAGAGCTCCTTTGAGGATGGTTCTAAAACCAAATCCCCTGCTATTAAGGCGATTCCAATTTGTAACAACTATAGAACAGAGTAGAAGTGCCCCATAAGGTTTCCAATACTGTAATCTTTACAGAAGCAGACTGCCTCATTATTCTCCCTTGGGGCAGCTGGTGGGTTCAAACCTCCAATCTTTTGGCTCGCAGCTGAATGCTCTAACCACTGTGTCATCAGAGCTCCTGTTTTGTAGAAAAAGCACACCTTATAAGAAAATTACATCAGTACTATATTATTGAAATGTCAAATAATCTCATTTTATAAACACCTTGATTGAACAGTTTATATATAGCAAATATGAAACCAGGAAAAAAAAAAAAATACTCCATTTTGACTCCAGGAGATTGTGATGAGAGAGGAAGAGAAATTGGTAGAGAATTCATTACTGTTATTTATTAAGTACCATAGGCCTGCAAACATGCCAGCAATTCAAATAAAACAAAATAACAAGCAGTATTATCATTAAAAACAATTACTGGCAGTGAGTAATAACATTTGCAGACTGAATAAACAGGTGTATAGCCACTTAAAGCTTAATTTTCACATAATAGGAGAAAATAGATGCATAAAAAAGGAAGCCTTCCCATTGAAACCAAGAGAAATTGGACCACAGAAGACTAATACTGTAATGTTGAAATAACATTCAATCAGGATAATGGGTAATGAAAACAAAGGGAAAGATAGGAACCATGAGGAAATCTTCCTCATATTTACTAGTCTGCAATTCCTTCCAATGCACAATTCTTTTTTTTTTTT
>NW_006921597.1:23361976-23367760 GCF_000298275.1 Orycteropus afer afer | reverse complement strand
ATCTCAAAACTCTCACCTTTGAATCCAAAAGTAAATGTGAAAAAATGTTGAGTAAGTTTTTCCTATTATGGTTCCTTACAAGATTCTTACCTTACCAGAATCTGAGAATTTCTGTTACTTTACCAAAATCACAAAGGTGCAACCAAATGAACTAACATACTATTGATAAAGAGTGTAAGAATAAATCAAATTGAAAGTATCTTACACAAAGGAGAGAAAGAATACAAGAAAATACAACTAGAATCAGCACCTTAATGGCGCTGAAAATTAATCAAATATTATTTGATTACCAATCACTTTAGACCTTGGAAATTAACAAAAATAAAACACAAACTATCACTTCAAGTTCACATTAAAACCAAGGTTGTACATTCGTTGCTTATGGTGCATACATAATATAGATAATGTGTTGTATTATACAGAATGCCAACATTTTAAACATTAGGCAATTCCTTGTGAAAATCTAGATTTTTCAGCTTTTCTTAGAACACTAGAACATATAGGATTGCCAAGAGTTTAGAGGAGAAAGTATTTCAACTACTGTGGAATATGTTTTATGCTGAGAACAGGAAATATGATGCTAGGGAATTGATGGGGACGGGTTGCATACAAAGTTTAGAGAAAGATGAAGTGCAATGTTCGGGATGAAAATTTGTACTTGGGTATTAAATTTGCACATTAGTTGCATATCAAGCCCCTTGAGCCAGGAAAGGGAGGGAGCAGGAGAGGCCAGGGACCTCCGGAGTGGCAGGATATCAAGGTAAAAAGGAACAGGAGACAAGGCTAGGCCCTAAGCCCCCAGAGCCAGGAAATGGAGGGAGTAGCCAGGGACCACAAAGTGGTAGGTTCCAGGTAGGAATTACGTAAGTGGAGGGTACAGAGGTTTCCAACAGCTAAGGGAGACAACTTGTCTGTCAGTTTGTCATCCTGTGGGGCTTGTACATTGCTGTGAGGCTTGAGACTGTGCCACTGGTATTTCAGACACCAGCAGAGTTGCACATGATATAATTTCAATGCAGCTTACAGACTAAGACAGACTAGGAAGAAGGAAGAGGTCATCCACTTCTCAAAAATTGGCTAGGGAAAACCTCGTGAATACCAGAGAAACACTGTCTGATACATTTCTGGGCAAAAGATGTTTCAAGATGTGTCCTGAAGTACAATGCTGTCAGTGATAAGATATCTATATGCCTACAAGGAAGACCTGTTAATATTACTATTATTCAAATTTATGCACAAACCACCAAAGCCAAAGATGAGGAAATTGAAGATTTTTATTAACTTGTGCAGTCTGAAATTGACTGAACATGCAATAAAGATGTGTTGCTTATCACTGGTGATTGGAATGCAAAAGTTGGAAACAAGGAAGAATCACTGGTAGTTGGAAAATTTGGCCTTTGTGACAAAAATAACGCTGGAGATAGCATGATAGAATTTGCAAAACCAATAACTTATTCATTGCAAATATCTTTTTTCAACAACACAAACAGTAGCTATACACGTGGACTTCACCAGATAGAGTACACAGGAATCAGATTGACTACATCTGTGGCAAGAAGCAATGGAAAAGCTCAATATCTTCAGCTAAAACAATGCCAGGAGCTGATTGTGGAACAGACCATCAACTGCTCATATGCAAGTTCAACTTGAAGCTGAAGACAACTAAAACAAGTCTTCTAGAGCCAAAATATGACCATGAATATATCCCTCCTGAATTTAGAGATCATCTAAAGAATAGATTTGATACATTGAACACCAGTGACCGAAAACCAGAGAATTGTGGGATGACATCAAGAACATCATCCATGAAGAAAGCAAGTGGTCATTAAAAACATAAGAAAGAAAGAAAAGACCAAAATGGATATCAGAAGAGACTCTGAAACCTGCCCTTGAGCAAAGAGTAGCTAAAGCAAATCTAAGAAATAACAAGATAAAAGAGCTGAACAGAAGATTTCAAAGAGCAGCTCAAGCAGACAAAGCCAACTCCTATAATGAAATGTGTGAAGACCTGGAGTTAGATAACCAAAAGGGAAGAACACACTCAGCATTTCTCAAGCTGAAAGAACTGAGGAAATATTTAAGCCACAAGTTGCAATATTGAAAGATTCTGTGGGCAAAATATTGAATGATTCCGGAAGCATCAAAAGAAGATGGAAGGAATACACAGAGTCACTGTACCAAAATATCTAGTAGATCTTCATCCATTTCAGGATGTGGCATATGTTTAAGAATCAATGGTATTGAAGGAAGAAGTCAAAGCTGCAGTAAAAGAATTGGCAAAGAACGAGGCTCCTGGAATTGATGGAATATTCATTGAGATGTTTCAACAAACAGATGCCCAGCTGGAGACACTCCTCAGTTATGCCAAGAGATTTGGAAGACAGCTACCTGGCCAAATGACTGGAAGAGATCCATATTTGTACCTGTTCCAAAGAAAGGTGATCCTACAGAATGTGGAAATTATTGAACAATATCATTAACATCACATGCAAGTAAAATCTTACTGAAGATAATTCAAAAACAATTGCAGCAGTATATCAACAGAGAACTTACAGTAATGCAAGCTGGATTCAGAAGAGGACATGGAACAAGGGATATCATTGCTCAAGTAAGACAGATCTTGGCTCAAAGCAAAGAATACCAGAAAGATGTTTACTTGTGTTTCATTGACTATGCAAAAACATTTGATTGTGTGGATTATAACAAATTGTGAGAAGAATGGGAATTCCAAAACACTTAACTGTACACAGACTAGGAGGCTGTCATTCAAACAGAAAAAGGGAACACTACATAGTTTAAAATCAAGAAAGGAGTGTGTCAGGGTTGTATCCTTTCACCATACTTACCAATCTGTATGCTAAGCAAATAATCTGAGAAGCTGGACTATATGAAGAAGAACATGCATTAGGATTGGAGGAAGAATTATTAACAACCTGCAATATGCTGATGACACAATTTTACCTGCTGAAAGTGAGGATGACTTGAAGTACTTACTGATGAAAATTGAAGAATACAGTCTGCAGTATGGATTACATCTCAATATAAAGAAAACAAAAATCCTCACAACTGGTCCTATAAGCAACATTACGATAAATGGAGAAAAGATTCAAATTGTCAAACCCTTCACATTGCTTGGTTCTACAATTGACGCCAGTGAAAGCAGCAGTCAGGACATCAGATGATGTATAGCACTGGGCAAATTGGTTGCAAAGGATCTCTTTCAAGTGCTAAAGAGCAAAGATAAGGACTAAAGTGCTCCTGACACAAGCCATGGTATTTTCAATTGTCTCATATGCATGTGAGAGCTGGAATATGAATAAGGAAGACTGAAGAAGAATCAATGCTTTTGAGCTGTGGTGTTAGTGAAGAATGCTGAAAGTACTGTGGACTGCTAAAAGAACTAACATGTCTGTCCTGGAGGAAGTGCAGCCAGAATGCTCCTTGGAGGTGAGAAAAATGGCCAGACTTCGTCTCACCTACTTTGGTCATGTTGTCAGAAGGGACCATTCCCTGGAGAAGGATGTAATGCTCGGTGAGGTGGAGGGTCGACAAAAGAGGGGAAGGCCTTCAATGAGATGGATTGACACAATGGAAGCTGCGATGGACTCAAGTATAGCAAGAATCATGGAGCTAGCTCAGGACTGGGTGGTGTTTTGTTGTGTTGTGCATAGGGTTGCTATGAGTCAGAGACCACTCAATGGCACCTAACAACAACAATTAATGGAAGCCTTATTGTAAGAGATAAGATTTTTTAATTACCTCAATAAGTTCTATGTGTTTTAAATTTGATGTCTGTTATGGAATGAATTAAGTACCCTAAAAATATGTGTTGACATTCTAATCCCTGTTCCTATAAATATGACCTAGTTTGGAAATAAAGGATCTTTTTTTGTTATGGTAATGAGGTCATACCTAAGGTGTAAGGTGGATCCTAAACCTACTCACGTGTGAGTAATAAGAAGAGCAGATTAGACATAGAGACACACACAGGGGAAGACAGATGCCATCAAAGTTTTGTCTATAAGCAAGGAATGTCAAATAACCAAGAAATACCTGGGGCTAATAACAAGGAAGAAATTGACTCAGTCAAAACTCTAATTTGGACTTTAACCTCCAGAACTGTTATTTAAAGCCAGCCACTTGTATTACTTGTGTTATAGCAGCAGCAGGTAACTAAGACAATATACTTTTTTTTTTTTCTCTCTACTCCAAATTTCACCTTCTAAGAATAGATTAGGATCTCTGGTAGTTTAGTGCCTAAGGCATTTGACTGTTACTCAGAAGGCTGACAGTTCAAATCGAGCAGCCACTTCTCAGAAGGAATATTGGGCGATCTATTTCTGTAGTGATACTACCTCAGAAACCCAAGGGGGAGTCACTATGAGTCAGACCCAACCTAACAGCAGTGAGTTTGGTTTGGTTATTTTGGTAAGAATAGATTGAATGCATAGAACACAATGAAGACCAGACAAGTTGTGGGATGATGTCAAGAACATCATACATGAAGAAAGTAAACAGTCGTTAAAAAGGCAGGAAAGGAAGAAAAGACCAAAATAGATGTCAGAAAAGATTCTGAAACTTGCTCTTGAACAGCAGTAGCTAAAGTGAATGGAAGAAATGTTGAAATGAAAGAACTTAACAGAAGATTTCAAAGGGTGGCTCAGAAAAGCAAAGTCAATAATTATAATGAAATGTGCAAAGACCTGGAGTTAGAAAACCAAAAGGGAAGAGCACTCAGCATTTCTCAACCTGAAAGAACTGAAGAAAAAATGCAAGCCTCGAGTTGAAATACTGAAGGACTCTATGGGCAAAATATTGAACGATGCAGCAAAGATCAAAAGAAGATGGTAGGAATACACAGAGTCACTATATGAAAAAGAATTGGTCAATGTCCAACTATTTCAAGAGGTAGTATATGATCAAGAACTAATGGTATTGAAGGAAAAAGTCCAGGTTGCACTGAAAGAATTGGTGAGAAACAAGGCTCCAGGAATTGATGGACTACCCATTGAGATGCTTCAACAAAAGGATGCAGTGCTGGAATTGCTTACTCATGTATGCCAATAAATTTCGAAGACAGCGATCAGGCCAACTGATGGGAAGAGATCCATATTTGTGCCCATTCCAAAGAAAGGTGATCCAACAGAATGTGCAAATTATCAAAAAATATCATTAATATCACACACAAGTAAAACCTTGCTAAAGATAATTCAGAAATGGTTGCAGCAGTATATTGACAGGGAACTTCCAAAAATGCAAGCTAGATTCAGAAGAGGATGTGAAATGAGGAATGTCATTGATGATGTCAGAAGGATCTTAGCTGAAAGCAAAGAATACCAGAAAGATGTCTACCTGTGTTTAATTGTCTATGCTAAGGCATTTGACTGTGTGGATCATAACAAACTATGGATAACACTGCAAAGAATGGGAATTCCACAACATTTAATTGTTCTCATGAGGAACCTGCACATAGATAAAGAAACAGTTATTTGAACAGAACAAGGGCATACTGCAGGTTTAAAATCTGGCCAGGTGTGCATCAGGGTTGTATCCTTTCACCATACTTATTCAATCTGTATGCTGGGCAAATATCCGAGGTGTTGGACTATAGGATGAAGAACATGGCTTCAGGATTGGAGGAAGAACCATTAACAACTTGCAATATGCAGTTGATACAAGCTTGCTTGCTGAGAGTAAAGATGACTTAAAGCATATAATGATGAAGTTCAAAGACTAGTCTTCAGTATGAATTACACCTCAAATAAAGAAAAAAAAAAAAAAAAA
>NW_006921597.1:23358897-23361876 GCF_000298275.1 Orycteropus afer afer | reverse complement strand
TCGGGGCCGACTCGACGGCAAACAACAACAACAACAACATCATTAATAGTATATGCAAGTAAAATCTTGCTAAAGATAATTCAAAAATGGTTGTGGCAGGACACTTCCAGAAATGCAAGCTGGATTCAGAAGAGGATATGGAACAAGGGATATTATTGCTGATGTCAAATAGATCTTGGCTGAAAGCAAGGAGTACCAGAAAGATATTTACTTGTGTTTTATTGACTTTGCAAAAGCATTTGACTGTATGGATCACAAGAAATTATGAATAATATTGAGAAGAATGAGAATTCCAGAATACTTCATTGTACTCATGAGGAACCTGTACATAGACCAGGAGGTTATCATTTGAACAGAACAAGGGGATACTGCATAGTTTAAAATCAGGAAGGGAATGCATCAGGTTTGTATCCTTTCACAGTATTTATTCAATCTGTATGCTGAGCAAATCCAAGAAGCTGGAGTATATGAAGAAGAAAGTGGCGTCAGGGTTGAAGGAAGACTCATTAACAACCTGCCCTATGCAGGGGACACAACCTTGCTTGCTGAAAGTGACTATGACTTGAAGCACTTGCTGATGAAGATTAAAGGCTATAGTCTGCAGTATGGATTACACCTCAATGTAAAAAAAAAAAAAAAACCTCACAAATGGACCAGTAAGCAGCATCATGATAAATTGAGAAAAGATTGAAGTTATCAGGGATTTCATTTTACTTGGATCCACAGTCAGCACCCATGGACCAGTAAGCAACATCATGATAAATGGAGAAAAGATTGAAGTTATCAGGGATTTCATTTTACTTGGATCCACAGTCAGCACCCATGGAAGCGGCAGTCAGAAAATTAGACATCAAATTGCACTGGGCAAATGTGCTGCAAAAGACCTCTTTGAAGTGTGAAGAAGCAAAGATAACACTTTGAAGGCTAAGGTGCACCTGACCCAATCCATAATATTTGCAACACCTCATATGCATATGAAAGCTGGACAATGACTAAGGAAGACCAAAGAAGAACTGATGCCTATCAATTGGGTTGTTGGTGAAGAATACTGAAAATACCATGGACTGCCAGAAAAAATGAACAAATGTGTCTTGAAAGAAGTGCAGCTAGAATGCTCCTTGGAAGCAAGAATGGCCAGACTTCATCTCACCTACTTTGCTCATGTTGTCAGAAGGGACCACTCCCTAAAGAAAGATATCATGCTTGGTATAGTAGAGAGTCAACAAAGGAGGGGAAGACCCTCAACTAGATGCATTTATTTACACAGTGGCTGCAATGGGCTCAAGCATAGCAAGGATTGTGGGGATGGCTCAGTACCAGGCAGTGTTTCATTCTGTTGTACATAGAGTCACTGTGCATTGAAGACAACTAGACAGCACCTAACAACAACTACAATTTATAAATCCAATGCTTAAAAAATTTCCTATGACACTTCTTACTCTTATTTGTCACTCTTATCATTGGTAAAAGGAGCTCTGGTGGCACTATGTTTGAGGAATTGGATTGCTAACGAAAAGGGTGGTGGTTTAAGCCCACCAGCTGCTCTATAGGAGAAAGATAAGGCAATTTTCTTACATAAAGAGTTGCAGCCTTAGAAACCCAGTGGGGGTTGCCATGAGTTGGAATCAACTTGATGGCAGTGGGTTTGGTTTTGGTTTATCACTGGTAAGTATATCCATTCCATGGTGGCCCAATCGATACAAATTCTTAAGTGCTCCACTAATTGAAAAGTTGGTAGTTTGAACATACCCAGAAGCACCTTAAAAGAAAAGCCTGGTAATCTGCTTCCGAAAGGTCAAAGTCTTAAACACCTATGGAGGTGTACTCTGTACACACGGAGTCGCCATGAGTCAGAATCAACTTGATGGCAATTGGTTTGGTTTTGGTATATCAATTCCATACCCATTTATGAGCATTAGCCATGAGGTCAATCTCACAAACCATATAAGAAAATTATTTTCATTAATTTCATGTAAAATCAGTATTTTGAGAGCGTAGAGATTTAGAAATCTGGTCAGTAGTTTGATAGACAAAATGAGCTAATTAATTTAGTGATGCTAAATATAGCCAAATGAGGTCACAAGTTTTACATTAAAAGTAATTACCTGTGCCATTCTTCAACAATATGGAAGCATTTCACTTATTTTGCAAAGCAGCTGTTAAATATTAAATTTTTAAAAACATGATACTAAAAATCTGCTTAAGTCCATAAAAGTCACCATATTTACATCTCTATTATCCCCCATTCCAGCTCTTTACTTTGAAAGCAGGTGGTTTGCATTTCATAATTAGCAAAATACTAAAATAGATCATCAAAACCAAACTTTGTCAAGCTTCTAAAAGAAAGAATTTGTATCAGAATAGAGCTACTTCCATAATGTTGGTAGAGCTGGTAACAGTCAGATGTATACAAAATAAAAATTCTTTTATAACATACCTGCCCAATTTTCACTTCACTAGCCTGTCAAGAGTCCCTAAACCTAGATTGGGAATCAAGGTTAGCCATGATGAGAAAAATAAGCTTGCCTTTAATAGCAATAGGAGTCCAAAAGAGACCTTATAACCCATTTGATCCAACCTATAGGTTTGAGAGCAACTTATTAGCCATAGCTCCACCATTTACTAAGAGCTCTGGTAGTGTAGTGCCTAAGGCACTTGACTGCTAACCAGAAGGCTGGCAGTTCAAACCCACCAGCCACTCCTGGAAAGAAGATTGGGAAATCTATTTCCATAGTGATACCACCTCAGAAACCCAAGGAAAGGTCGCTATGAGTGGGGTCCAACTCAAAGGCACATAACAGCACAACAAACACCACCACTTACTAGTTCTGTGGCCGTAGGCAAATCACTTAACCTCTGAAATTCAGTTACCTAATCTGCAAAGACAGGAAGCCAGACAGAGGAACAGTCAGCCACATTGACCCAGGTGGGGGGGATACGAGAGGTCTCCAACAGCAGGACAAACTTGTCTGTCAGTTT
>NW_006921597.1:23349681-23355877 GCF_000298275.1 Orycteropus afer afer | reverse complement strand
TAAGAAGGGACCATTCCCTGGAGAAGGATGTCATGCTTGGTAGGGTGGAGGGTCGACGAAAGAGGGGGAGGCCTTCAGGGAGATGGATTGATACAGTGGCTGCGATGATGGGCTCGAGTATTGCAGGGATTGTGGGGCTGGCGCGGGATCGGGCAGTGTTTCTTCTGCTGTGCATGGGGTCGCTATGAGTTGGAAACGACTCGACGGCACTTAACAAAATCTGCAAATGTTGGGCAATCTACTTCTGTAGTGATACCACCTCGGAAACCCAAGGAGGGGTCATTATGAGTTGGATCTTACTGGACGGCAGTGAGATTGGTTTTTGGTAATCTGCAAAAGTGTTGTAATAATAATGTCTGTTACCTAGACTTACTATGAATTAAGTTCTTAGCACAGTGTCGTGTGAAAAAGAGCCTATTATATGCAAGTGAAAAAAAGAAGCAAACAGAATACATGCGTTTACTTTCTCTCCTTCCAAAACCAAAACCAAACAACAATAATGGACTTTTTTTTTTTTAATTTTTATTTTTAAGGCAGAAAGCCACAAGAAAAAGGGAGCAAAGAAGACAAAAGCAACCAAACTTTGGAGGAAATATAATAAATGTTAACTGATCAGTGTTGGCTGATATAGCAGTCCTAGGAAGGCAGAATGTAAGGGGAGTTAAGGAGGAAGTTAAAAGCCACCCTATTTATACCACCCCTGCCACCCCCTGTCACCCACATCTCAGGAAATGGCAGTAATGTATTCCTCTTGTGGTATAGGTAAACTAAAGTGCAAAATGAGAAGTTTGGTTGAAAGTCTCTTTAAGAAATAGCTATACCATTGTTATATCACCAGATCAGCTGGGTGACTCTTCTTCCCCATGAACATTTGCATCCTGAATGCTGAGAGCCCTGCCTTTCTATCTTGTGCCTCACAGAGAGGGGAAGGCAGGCCTATAATCTTTCAGGCAGGAGACTGGAAGAGCTCTTAAGGAATAATCTGAACTATTCCTTGAAAAACAGGAACCAAGGCAAACAAAAATGAAGATGTATCTCAGAAGAAACAAAAGCTGCCAGGAGAAGAAAAGTTCAAAATATTGTTATTAATATCCTCAGAAATAAAATAGAAAATATCATATCTATGAAAAAATGAATCAAGTACTTTTAAAAAGGAATATCAGAGAACAAAGAAAAGCTTTCTGGTCTACTTTCTAGGCAGAAAAAAACAATAAATGAAAACTTAATATGCACCATTACAAAGTTTCCCAAAGTCAGCATTGACCATTGGAGAGTGATTTTTGGCTCTGATGTCTTGTTTTCACATTGGTTCTTTATATTCATCCTCAGTCTTTATGTGCCTGACTCCTTATTCAGATTTGCAGGCTCCTTTCATAGCAGGTATGCAACGTGTCATCCATTTTTTGTTTGCTTGTTTAATTGTCTGTTTTTCTGGTACTAGCATGTTAAGTTTCTCCTGGGAAGGGCCTGGGTATCCCCAGGACATTGCATAGTCTCTGCCACATTAATAGGTACTCAGTAAATGTTTGTGGAATGAATAAAGGATGAGTGAAAACCTGTCACACCCATTTTTTATGTCCCCAGGACTGCTAATTCCAAAAAGTCCATTATCGGCTTCACTGAGTTACCATGCTGAGCTCAGCTATGCTACTTCCTTGTAGGAAAGAGATGAAAAAATGTTTGGACAGAGGGCAAAGGCATGGATGGGATCCTCCCTTTGGTAAAGAATGTCAATTTGGACAAATAAAATCTAATTCTGTACCATAAAATCAATCTATGGAGCACCTATAGAATTCTGCTTCCAATTGCAAAGGCAAATACTCTATTGCTGTAGTTAAACTCTAAATGTTTATATGTTTATTTTAAAATATTAACAGTGGTTAATATTTTATATCTCAAGCTATTATTTCCTTTCTTTTGCACCTTCATTTTCTGATATTTTAATAGTGTACAGCTATGACTTGGGTAACAATTTATTTTATATACATAAAAATATATGTTGTTGTTGTCAGGTGCTATTGAGTCAGCTCCAACTCATAGCAACCCTTTTCCCAACAGAATAAAACACTGCCCAGTCCTACTCCATCCTCATAAAATAGGGATACTTGAGGCCATCATTGCAGCCACTATGTCAATCCATTTCCTTGCCGGTTTTCCCCTTTTTCTCTGACCCACTACTTAACCAAGCATGATGTCTTTCTCCAGGGACTGGTCCCTTCTGACAACATGACAAAAGTAAGTGAGACAAAGTCTAGCCTTTCACACTTCTAAGGAGTATAAATTCAAAGCAATGTTCATTTATACATAATTCTTAAAATTCCTATCTGTTTATGAAATTACTTTTAAACCAACAACTCTATTCATAGTTCATAATCACCTATGTTAAATATACAGTTGTCCTGACCATCCCAGATGTGGACAACCAAAATCTATGGGAGAGACACCCTGGCAGACATATTTCTAACAAGGTGCATGGGTGATGGTGATGTCAAGGCAAGTCTGAGAATCACCATTATGGAGCCCACAAATGCTCATTAGATATTCTTGATCTTAATCCATGAACCAGAACCCTACCCAAAAATTCCATTCAGTGAATTCATGCACCCTGATAGGTAGAAAAGTAGCAGTTGGTTCAGTAAGAAGAGGGGTGGAAGGAGAAGATATAGAGTAGGAGTTTTCAGGGTGACTACATAACACAGTTTAATCCAGATCCAAAGTATCTATTTAATGAAGACAATGAATAATGCAGGGTTTATCAGGCTTATTTCAAGTTTATCTTGCTTTTCTCTATTTCTAACTGCTAAAGAGTAATTCTTAGAGGATTACTTCTATTAAACCCTATCCTCTTATCCTTTTTGCCAGCAATTCTTTCTAAGCACATAAAAGCTTATTTCAGTTCTTAAGAAGCTAGTTAAATCAAATATATATTCAACTGTTTTTTTTTTGGGGGGGGGAGGTGGCTGGTGTACTTTTGCTAGGAGTTGACACTGAAATAAGGGCTTATAACATGCACATTTGAGCTATTAGTCGTGCTTTCTAACAATTTATCTTCCTTTTCTTCTAGATTCAGAAGCTGAAATTCTGTTAGTCTGCCACTTTATTTTTATTCACCATATTGCATTCAAATAACATCATGATTATATTAATGTAATGGATCATCTCTGTAATTGAATGTGAATTGAATGTGAATACTATCACTTTGCACCCTTCTAGAGTTATTAATTTCAGTATATTCATTGTATTTTTGAATGTAGCTGCACAGTGAATAATGCAACATGAAGAGGCTTTAACTTATTCCCAAAGCCAACAATAAGGATATAAAGCAAGTGGTGTATTAACTTAAAATATAGATCAATCTTATCTTGTAAAAAGAAGATAAAAGGTAGTTCTGTCAGTAAGGACAACCACGCTTGAGGCTGTAAACCATATTTGAGGATATAAAGAAAAGCCTAGAAGCATGTGTTAAATTATGCTTCCTTTCCCTGGAGAAAATCTTTGACTCAATGGGCATTAAAAAAAAAAAAAAAAACCTGATTCATTCATCCAGGTATTTCCTCATGTTGGGGATACTCAGAAGGCATAAACCCAGCAATAAAACCAGCAATAATTATAATGCTGTTTCATAACCCTTAACAAATGGCTTTAGTATAGATGAAACTGAAAATTAATTGAATTATTAAATGTAGCCAATAATATCCTAAGGCATATAGAAGAGAAAACTAAGTAGAGAACATCAAAAGATTAACACAGTAGTTTTTCAAACTAATGACAAAATTTGGTGCAAGTAAATATCTGCAGAGTCATATAGCAAAAGCATTTGGATAATACAAGCATCATACTCAAATTTTGCATAGAGATGCTCGGCATCATTGCAAACAATGGTTAAGCCTGGATTAAAGGACTGCCAAATGGATTATAGGGAGCTCTGGTGGTGCAGTGCCTAAAGCATTTTGCCTACTAACCAGAAGATTAGTGGTTCAAACCTACCAGTCACTCCACAGAAGGAAGATGGGGCAATCTACTTCCATAAAGATTTATTACCTCGGAAACCCAATGGGGGTCACTATGAGTAGGAATCAACTTGATGGCAGTGAGTTTGGTTTGAGTTTAAATGGATGGTGAGCTCTTTGTACTGTGAGTTTCTTAGGATGGGAATTGAGACTGCTTCTCTCCCCACCCCCTCCTTCTTTAAAGCCTAACAAAATGCTAGGTATGTGGGAAAAGTTCAATGTTAAGTGAATAAAGCAACAAGTATTCCTAAATACATCAGTGTACTACAGCATAACTAACAATTCCCACACCACAACTCTTTTGAGTAAAATAATGCAGAGAGTAGATAAAAAGCATATGCTCTAAAGTGTTTGTTTCATTTAGTGTATGGAAATAGAGTAGCTGCAGAACAGAAATGAAAGGAATGAGAAGTTCAGTTACATTCCTACTCAATCTCATTCATATATATAGCATAGTACATAGAATAGGTACTTTAGTCGTAGCTAACAGTTAAATTCTACACAGCAATGAAAATGAAGCAACTACTGTTACAGGCAACCACATGGATGAATCTCAACAAAGAAAATGTACAGCAAAAGAATTCAAAACACAAAGACAAGTTACTTAGCTGCTCTTTGCCCGTTTTCTAATCTCTAATAAGTGGCTAATAAGAACTACCATGTAGGTTTTGTGAAGACTACTGAGTTGTCCCTGGCATGTAGAAAACTTGAAATGTTAATCATCAACAAAATTATTAATATTATTACTCTGTACATGGTACAACATTAGATACCGTGGTGAGATAAAGGGACTTTTTTAATAATTAAGGAGTTTACAATCCAGACTTCATCTCAGCTACTTTGATCATGTTGTCAGAAGGGACCACTCCCTGGGGAAGATATCATGCTTGGTAAAGCGGACCCTCATTGCTGTCAAGTCAGGTTTCTGAGACAGTATCACTATGGAAATAGATTCCCCAACTTTCCTTCCGAGGAATGGCTGGTGGGTTTGAAACTCCAGCCTTCTGGTTAGCAGTCAAGTGCCTTAGGTATTATACCACCAGAGCTCCTGGTAAAGCAGCGGGTCAGCAGAAGAGGGAAGGACCCTCAGCAAGAAGGATTGATGCAGTGGCTGCAACAATGGGCTCAAGTATAGCAAGGATTGTGAGGATGGCGTGCAATAGGGCAGTGTGTCATTGTGTTGCACATAGGATGGCTATGAATGAGACCAACTTGACGGCACCTAACAACAATGATACAGTACAAAAGACCAATAAGAGATCCATATGCATTACTGCTCTGTGCCTCCATCTCCCCAGTTATAAAATAGGGATAATAATGCCCACCTCATAGTTTATAAGAATGAGAAATTATTCTCTAAAATATAAATTCCATGGAACTAGAGATTTTTGTTGTGTTAGATTGGGTTCTCTAGAGAAACACAAAAACCAGCAAAGTGTCTATATATATTTAGAGAGAGAGAGAGAGAGAAATTTATCTTAGGAAAATGGCTCACAAGCGTATAGAAGCCGACAAGTCCAAGTCTCAGGAGGAGATGGGCTGGCAGCCGCTTTGGCTTCCTCAAGCACAGGGGGGCCGAGAGATTCAAGGCTGGCAGGCAGTACACTGGTTGTTGACTCCAACAAAAGACGAATCCAAGATCTCCAGGCCGAGCGGTGGGCTGCTCACTCACGGAAGTCTGTAGTCCGCACACCAGGGTTCCAATCCCTCAAAGAATGCGGCTCTTTCCAGGATGTCCCTGGATATCTTGGAAGCAGGCCACACCCATAGGGAGTTTCCCCTTGGGCAGACTGGCCACTCAGAACACAGTCATCTGATCCCATCATGGGAACAACCACACAGAACTGGGGTCCAGCCAAGTTGACACATAGCTCCAACTATCACAGTCCACCCCTTGTCAACTTGGCAGTTGTACACATCTTCTTAACCATATATAATCTCTAAATAAGGACAATTACAGAGTCATATTTGTGCTTAACATGATACATTAACACACATACAACCAAAATGCATTAACCTTATTTACATTTCATAGCTTATAACAGATGGAAACAAAAATATTTGATGCACATATACAATAAAGAAATATAACAATCACAGTCCTCGTTTCTGCAGCTGGTCACGTGGTCATAGCTGATATTCAGAACTACCTTCTTCCACCACCCATTCTGTATTTCCCTTGCCCT
>NW_006921597.1:23340998-23344410 GCF_000298275.1 Orycteropus afer afer | reverse complement strand
CCAATCCCTCAAAGAATGCAACTCTTTCCAGGATGTCCCTGGATATCTTGGAAGCAGGCCACACCCCTAGGGAAACTCCTCTTGGGCAGACTGGCCACTCAGAACACAGTCATCTGATCCCATCATGGGAACAACCACACAGAACTGGGGTCCAGCCAAGTTGACACACAGCTCCAACTATCACATTTGTCTAGTAAAAGTTTGATCATATCACTATTCTTCTAATACCCTGCAAAGTTTCCTAGCTCTCTCAAAGTAAAAGTCAATATCTTAATGTAGTCTAAAATATTCTATATGATTTGTCTCCAAAGACTTAATTTCCTGCCATTTTTCCTCTACGCTTACTCTGCTTCAATTCCACTGTTGTTGTTGTTGTTATGTGCCATCAGGTTGGTTATAGCGACCCCTTCTTGGGTTTCCAAGGCAGTATCACTATGAAAGTAGATTGCCCAACCTTCCTTCTGAGGAGTGGCTGGCAGATTTGAATCGCCAGCCTTCTGTTTAGCAGTCAAGTGCCTTAGGTACTATGCTACCAGAGTTCCTTCTAGCATCCTTAAAACGAGTCAGTCTTACTTCTACCCCAGGGCCTTTGGCTCTTCTGGAAAATTATTCCTCTGGATATCTAATAATACATGCTCCCACACATCCTTTGGAAGAGAGACCCACCTCCTGAGGCAGGAAAGGGAGAGAACCGCTGGGGACAACAAAAGTGGCAGGATCCAGGTAGGAACTAGGTAAGGGGAAGGCAGTTTGTCAGTTTGTCATACTGTGCTGGCTTGCACATTGCTGTGAGGCTTGAGGCTGTGCCACCAGTGTTTCAAAAGCCAGCAGGTTTGCACATGGTACACAGGTTTCAATGCAGTTTACAGACTGAGACAGACTAGGAAGAAGGAAGATGCCATTCACATCTCAAAGAAAGGGCCAGGGAAAACCTTATGAATAGAACAAAAACACTGCCTGATGCATTACTGGGCAAATTTAGGAATAGCCTGGAAACATTGTCTGATACAGCACAGGAAGATGAGATCCTTGGGTTGGAAGACACTCAATGTACAACTGGGAAAGAGCTGCCTCATCAGACTAGGACCAACCTTAATGATATGGATAAAGTAAATCTTTTGTGATCTCCATTTGCTGATGTGGCATGATTCAAATTGAGGAGAAACAGCTGCAAATATCCATTAATAATAGGAACATAGAATGCACAAAGTATGAATCTAGGAAAATTGGAAGTTGTTAAAAATGAAATGGAAAGCATAAAGATTGATATCCTAGGCATTAGTGATCTGAAATGACCAGTTTTGGCCATTTTGAATCAGACCACCATACGATCTACTATGCCAGGAATGACAATTTGAAGAGGAATGGCATGGCATTCATCAATACAAAGGATGTTTCAAGATGTGTCCTAAAGTACAACACTGTCAGGGATAGCATAATATCCATATGCCTACAAGGAAGACCTGTTAATACTACTATTATTCAAATTTTCACACCAACAACCAAAGCCAAACATGAGGAAATTGAAAATTTTTATCAACTTGTGCAGTCTGAAATTGAACATGCAATCAAGATGTGTTAATTATCACTGGTGACTAGAATGCAAAAGTTGGAAACAAAGAAGAATCACCGGTAGTTGGAAAATTTGGCATTGGTGATAGAAATGACGCTGGATATTGCATGATTGAATTTTGCAAGACCAATGACTTATTCATTGCAAATATCTTTTTTCAACAACACAAATGGCGGCTATACACGTGGACTTCACCAGATGGAGTACACAGGAATCAGATTGACTATATCTGTGGCAACAGGTGATGGAGAAGTTCAATATCTTCAGCCAAAACAAGGCCAGGAGCTGATTTGGAACAGATCAACTGCTCATATGTAAGTTCAACTTGAAGTTAAAGACAATTAAAACAAGTCCATGAGAGCCAAAATATGATCTTGAATATATCCCTTCTGAATTTAGAGACCATGTAAAGGAAGATTTGATGCATTGAACACCAGTGACTGAAAACCAGAAGAAGTGTGAGATGACTTCAAGAGCATCATCCATGAAGAAAGCAAGAGGTCATTAAAAAGATGAGAAAGAAAGAAAAGACCAAAATGGATATCAGGAGAAACTCTGAAACTTGCCCTTGAGGGAAGAGCAGCTAAAGCAAATGGAAGAAATGACAAGATAAAATAGCTGAAGAGAAGATTTCAAAGAGCAGCTCAAGCAGACAAAGCCAATTACTATAATGAAACGTGCAAAGCCCTGGAGTTAGAAAACCAAAAGGGACGAACATGCTCAGCATTTCTCAAGCTGAAAGATCTGAGGTAAAAATTTAGGCCTCGAGTTGCAATATTGAAGGATTCTATGGGCAAAATATTGAATGGTGCAAGATGTATCAAAAGAAGATAGAAGGTACACAGAGTCACTGTACCAAAAAGAACTGGTAGATCTTCACCCATTTCAGGAGGGGGAATATGTTCAAGAACCAATGGAATTGAAAGAAGAAGTTGAAGCTCTACTGAAGGAATTAGCAAAGAACAAGCTTGCAGGAATTGATGGAATATCATTGAGATGTTTCAACAAATGGATGCCCCGCTGGAGGCACTCACTCCATTATGCCAAGAGATTTGGAAGACAGCTACCTGGCCAACTGGCTGGAAGAGATCCACATTTGAATTCATTCCAAAGAAAGGTGATCCCACAGATTGTGGAAATAATCGAAAAATATCATTAATATTGCATGCAAGTTGGAGGGATGGACACTGGGAAGAGGTAACTATGAGGAGGAAGAGGGAGGGGAGCTGTTGCATTGTGGTAAACTGTGGTCAATGTCATGAGACAAAGTGTATGTGAACTGCTGTCTGGAAAGTGAATTTGCTCTGTAAATCTTCACCCGAATCACAATTAAAAAAAAATAAAAATCTCATGCAAGTGAAATCTTACTGAAGATAATTCAAAAACAGTTGCAGCAGTATGTTGATAGAGAACTTCCAGAGGTGCAAGCTCCAAAAGAGGATGTGGAATGAGGGATATCATTGCGGATGGATCTTGGCTGAAAGCAAACAATACCAGAAAAATGTTCTCTTGTGTTTTATTGACACATTTGATTGTGTGGATCATAACAAACTGTGGATAACATTCAGAAGAATGAAAATTCTAGAACACTTGATTGTACTCATGAGGAACCTGTACATAGATGAGGAGGCAGTCGTTCGAACAGAACAAGGGGACACTGCATGGTTTAAAATCAAGAAGGTAGTGTGTCAGGGTTGCATCCTTTCACCATACTTATTCAATGTGTATGCTGGGCAAAAATCCAAGAAGCTGGACTATATGAAGAAGAATATGACATCAGGGCTGGAGGAAGAATCATTAACAACCTGCGATATGCTGATGACACAACTTTGCTTGCTG
>NW_006921597.1:23328421-23340759 GCF_000298275.1 Orycteropus afer afer | reverse complement strand
CCTTCCTTCCGAGGAGTGGCTGGTGGGTTTGAACCGCCAGCCTTCTGGTTAGCAGTCAAGTGCCTTAGCCACTATGCTACCAGAGCTCCTAGACGATGTATAGATGATGTATAGAACTGGGCAAATCAGTTGCAAAGGATCTCTTTCAAGTGCTGAAGAGCAAAGATAAGGACTAACGTGCTCCTGACACAAGCCATGGTATTTTCAATTGCCTCATATGCATGTGAGAACTGGACAATGAATAAGGAAGCCCGAAGAAGAGTCAATGCTTTTGAGTTGTGGTGTTGGCAAAGAATGCTGGAAGTACCATGGACTGCTTAAAAAAACTAACGAATCTGTCCTGGAGGAAGTGCAGCTGGAATGCTCATTGAAAGCGAGAATGGCCATACTTTGTCTCACATGCTTTGGTTATGTTGTCACAAGGGACCATTCACTGGAGAAGAATGTCATGCTTGGTGAGGTGGAGGGTTGACAAAAGAGGGGGAGGCCCTCAAAGAGATGGACTGACATAGTGGCAGTGGCAATGGACTCAAGTATAGCAAGGATCGTGGAGCTGGCGCAGGACCATGCGGTGTTTTGTTCTGTTGTGCATAGGGTCGCTATGAGTCAGAGACAACTCAATGGCACCTAACAACAACAACAATCCGCACATTCTTTAGGTTTCTGTTAACTTCTAAGGAAGATGAACTCTGGCTCTACTACAGAATTGCAAATTTCCAGAATTTCTGATATCCCTTTGTGTTTTATTTTTCTCCTTAGCACTTATCACTATCTGACATGCAATATATTTAACTTACGAATTTATTTGCTGCTTCCCCACCAGAATGGAAGCTCCATTTGGGCAGGAATTTTGTCTATTTGTCCATTGTTTTTTTTTTTTTCCTCCCAAAATGCCTACACCAGTATTTAAGGAGCTCTGGTGGCATAGTGCCTAAGGCATTTGACTGCTGACCAGAAGGTTGGTGGTTCAAACCCACCAGCCACTCTGCAGAAGGAAGACTGAGCAATTTACTTCTGTAAAGATTTACTACCTCAGAAATCCAAAGTGGGTTGCTATGAGTCAGAATCAACTCAATGGCTGTGAGTTTTGATTTTTTTTTTTTTTTTCCTTTTCTTTTTGTTTTTGTTAGGACAGTATCTGGGACATAAAATGCACTAAATAATATTGGTAATTAAATAATTTTCCAAAACCCTCTGTGGTATGCCAAATTCTAAGAAAGCCCCTTGATTTTTACCCCTTGGTATTATATATATAGATGCAGAACATGTGACTTAACTCTAGCCAGTAGGATACAACAAAGGAAAGGTATTTTACAGATGTATTTCAGGTCTCAAATTAGTTGTTTTTGAGTTACCCAAAAGTGATATTATCTGGAGTAGGCCTGATTTTATCAGATGAAAACCCTTAAAAGAGGTAAACAAAATGCTGGCAGTTTGAACCCATGCAGAGGGGCCTCAGAAGACAGACTTAGTGATCTGCTTCTGAAAGGTCACAGCCTTAAAACCCTGTGGAGCACACATGGGGTCTCCATGAGTCAGAATCGACTTGATGATAACTAATAACAACAACAGGGCCCACCTTACTGATCTTGAAGAAGTACACTGGCATATTATGAGAAAGCCTGGGAGAGGGCCAAGTGGCAAGGAACTGTGAGCAGCATTTAGAGGCTAAAATAGCTCCCAGCTAACAGGAAGAAAATGGGAACCTCAAGCCTACAACTGAAAGGAACTGAATTCTGCCAACAGCATGAGTTTGGAAGAGGACCTGGAGTTCCAGAACTGAACGCAGCCTAGCCAACACCTTGATTACAATTTTGCAGAGGCCCCAACTAAGCCAAGATGCCTGGATTCTTGACCCACAGACATTGTGAGATAGTAAATATATGGTTGTAAGCTACTAGATTTGTAGTAATTTGTTGTACAGCAATACAAAACTAAAAGCCCTTACATTCCATAAATTCTACATAGCCTCACAACTGGTCCTAATGCAATGCAATGAAATGCACTGCCATCGAGTCGGATGTGACTCATAGTGACCCCTCCTTGGGTTTCCGAGGCAGTCTCACTACAGAAGTAGATTGCCCAATTTTTCTTCCGAGGAGTGGCTGATGGGTTTGAACCGCCAGCCTTCTGGTTAGCAGTGAAATGCCTTAGGCACTATGCCACCAGATCTCCCACAACTGGTCCTAGTACCCTTCAAATTTTCTAGTGCCAAAACCAAACCAAACTTACTGCCATCAAGTCAATTCAGACTTTTAGTGACTCTATATGACAGAGTAAAACTATCCCACTGGGTTTCCAAGGCTATAATCTTTATGGGGACAGACTGCTATATCTTTCTCTTGCAGAGCAACTGGTGGGTTTGAACCACAGACCTTTCAGTTAGCAGCCAAGTGCTTTAAGCATTGCACCACCAGGGCTCCATTGTCTAGTACAGTGATTCTCAAATTTTGGTGTGTAAAAGCCTATTAAAACACAGGAAGCCTATTAAATCCCAATCCCCAAAGACTCTGATTCATTAGGTCTGGAAGGGTTATCCAAGAGTATGTAATTCTAACAATTTCCCAGGTGATGCTGATGCTAATATCCTAGAGAGCACGCTCTGAGAACCACTGGGATAAGTGACTGCATTTACATCTACATGCTTTAAATGCTCTCAGTCAGAGTTTATTATGAGAACATTAGTGTCTGATTAAAGCCAATTTTTGGCTTTCTTTCATATTAAAAGTTTCACAGAAGACAAAAAAAAAAAAAAAGCCTAGGAAGTCAAGGAGGCCTTATTAAATGATTCTCATTAGGCTTAATACCTGAGTTTCATTAAGCTATATGATTCTTTTTATGCCTGGGGCAGGTGAGCAAGTGCTTATTTCCATGGATTCAGTGATATGTTACTTTTCCCCCATCTTGTAATTTACATTCCCATTTTTCTGTGCTAGTTTCATTATTGTGGCCTGAGTTACAGCAGAACCTGTTAAAGTATCATAACCAATATTTATTCTAGAAATTGTTAAAATGTCATATTCTATACCTTCAGTGTTGAATAAATATAAATCATATAGATGATTATGGCTTAAGTTCATAATATTCTGTTGTCACAACCTAAACAATTCACCACAAACATTTTTCTGAAAAGGATTGCACCAAATCGTAACACTATCATCAGGGTGCTATGAATTTGTGATTTGTGTCTTTTAGAATTAGGTTTAATAGCTAGGCCAATACACCACAGATTCAAAAGTCACTACACACATGAAGAGAATAACACTGGTGGTTCAAACCCACCAGCCACTCCTCGGAAGGAAGGTTGGGCAATCCTACTTCCGTAGTGATACTGCCTCGGAAACCCGAGGAGGGGTCGCTATGAGTCGGGTTTGACTCGACGGCACATAACAACAACAACAACATGCTTTTTGATGTTTGAGTTTCAATTTGTTTAAATACAAAAATCACCACCTTTGTCTTTATTTTCTAAAATTTTTTTTTTTTTTCCTGACAGAAGTGTCTCTTTCTTTGCTGGCAGCTTCCAACAGTCTGCAGATTGGTAAGGCCTACATCATTTAATGAATATTCATATCAAAGAGATATTTATAACGTTTTTCATGTCATTGTTCCCTTACCCTTCACCAACACATACTTTGAGAATTACAATGAATTCCTGAAATCCTGAAGGAACTGCCTTCAATCCTTATACTAGATGCTAAAATACATTTTTAAAAATATAACAGAGCTTCAAATTAAAGAGGAAAAGAAATTAGACATACTTATTTGTGGGAGGAAATCACATCAGCAAATCCAAAGATAAAATAATATAGGCAAGAGAGTAGAGAATTAAAAGTGCCATAGTTATTTGCTATTAAGAAAATATAACAATAGATGACACATTAGCACAAAAATATAAGTTTTTCAGCAGTAAGGATTTTTGTCTGTTTTATTTACTTTTTCTAGAATAATATGTGACACAGAAGTGCAGAACGTTTATTGAAAAAAATGAATGATTGAATAAATGATAATTATCTGAGATACAGAAAATGGATCATGGTCCTTCCCAACATACGCATCTATGATCCTTTAAGTACTCGGGATCAACAATCTGGAATGTGTAAATGATTCAGATTCCAGCACTATATCTTAGGTTCTGGATATTGTTGTTATTATTAGGTGTTGATTTCGACTCATAGTGACCCCTTGAGACGGAATAGAAATTCCCCATAGGCTTTCTCTCCAAGAGTGGCTATATAGGTTTGAACAGCCAGCCTTTCAGTTAGCAGCCAGACTCTAAACCTTACACCACCAGAGCTCCATTTGTTTTCAGTATGAAAGTGAAAAATACTATGTCTTGGTGTTCAAATTCCCACAGTGTGGTATGGGAAAGCCAGGTATCTAAATAGCTCCAGGGTGAAATATGTGAAATAATAATGTCATATGTAAATATTATAGAGTCACGATATTTGAAAAAGCTTCTGCATGAGTAATTTCTTATAAAAGGATCAGTACAAGGCTGGTCCTTACAAGGCAGAGGTAAAAGATGTCCTAAATGTGCAACTTTTCCAAATTGTTATCCCATTCCATCATCTTTAACATCAACTATTCCACCTCTCAGTACCCTCAGTACTCTGCTTCCCATCTTCTAACAGGAAGCTGTGGAAGCTGGTGCATCAGGTCAGATAATAGGATGCCAGCTTAAGTCCCAAGAACTGGAGATCAGATGAAGACAAGCTAGATGTAGGATCCAGAGCAAGAGAGAATTTGCAAGAGCATTCATGTATATCAGATACAGACCATACCCTCAAGGAAGCTAAGGGTGGTAGCTTGACTAATAACGTTGTGACTCAAGATACATCACACCCTAGTTCGGCCTCATTAGAATAACAAACAACTCCCTCTAAAATGGGGCCATAAGCTAGATATAGAGGCTAAGATTTACAATACATCACAAAATGGAGGAGTAAGGCTAGAAGAGTCATATTAAGTAATTTAATGCACCACACCTTCAAATACTAATATTTGAGCATTCTCTAAAAAGATGAGTAAGAAGATAGAAGTATAACACCAAGCAAATGTATAGAAACATCAAAATTCACAGTATTTTTAAAGAATAGTAAGCTATGGATTTCAATTTTTAAGGCATAATCCATAGCAAAAAAGAAGTGTTCACTATACTTAGCTGAAATAAGTTTTATAAAATAATAGCTACCTTTACTTGTATGATGCATTTGACATTTTCTATTCTATTTCATTTTTGTTTTAATGGTGGTCAAGATCTACTGAACTGATTTCAAGATCCCTTTGTTTGAAACACCCTGGGTTTGAGTGTTAAATTATTGTTGTGTGCCATTGTGTAAGTGGAGTGCGGGAGGCATCTGACCTTGTTTTACTTCTTTAGTGCTGCTATAACAGAAATATCACAAGTGGATGGCCTTGACAAACAGGGATTTATTCTCTTACAGTTTAGGAAGCTGGAAGTCTGAGCTCAAAGGGCTGGGTGAAGGCCCCTTGATCTTGGGCTTCAGCTCTGCCTCCTATTCTAGGCTCACTAGAGCCAAAAGCTTTTCTGACTCAGGCAACTGCTGACTGCTTAGGCTGACAAACCCAAGATCGACAGGTAAATGGCACATTCCCAAGATTGACTTATGTTTTGTTTACCTAGTGTCACTCTGAGAAGAAAATACCATAAAAGGGATGGCCTTAACAAACAGGAGTGTTTTCTTACCATTTGGAGGCTTTAAGTCCAAGTTCAAAGTGCCAGGCTCTAGGGACTGTGTGAAAGCCCCTCATCTTTGAGCTTCAGCTTGCCTCCTGCTCCCAGCCCACTGGAGCTAGAGGCTTTTCTTCACTCAAACAGCTGCTGGCTGCTGAGGCTGACAAGCCCAAGGTTGACATGTAAAAAGGCACAGTCCTGATGTTACCAAACCACACAGAAGGCCACTAATTTATGTCCACTGAAAGTCTCAAGGTCAGAAGAGCATGGCAGGCTTCTGAACAATGACATGGCTATATGTAGGGTTCAAGCATGCCATAAGCTCATGAACATTCCCAAAACGGTTTCTTATATACAGGAAGCAGACCACATACCCAAAGCAGCTACTCAGCTGCTCCAATAGATTCCACCATGGAGCTAACTACCAATCTCACCGTGGGGAATAACTACATTCAGCTGCCCAGCCACTCAACCAGGCCCAGCCAAGTTGACACACAAACTTAACCACCAAAGCATGCAACACAGCAGATCATTAGTTCAACTCCAAGAACAATCCCAAGATTGGCACTCAATACGACAAACCAAGACTCAGCCAAATGCAGGGTCCAGATGTGCCAAAAGCTAGAGAACCTCCTCAAAACTTATCCTTATATACTGGAAGCAGGCTACACCCCAAAGGCTGCTACTTTGCTGGTCACAGTAGATTCCACCACGATTGATTACAGCCTCATCATGGGAAATAACTACATCCAGCTGTCCAGCCATTCAAAACCACAGCCTAGGCAAGGTGACACACAACCTTCACAACCACTAGGCCTCCTCTAACTTCCCAAGGGGGAAGGAGAATCAAGATCAACAGCCCAAGGCTGATTCCTATGAGGTAGAACTCAGACATGCCTCCACCTTCTTATCCATTCTGACACCAAGCTTCCCTCCTACAGAACTCTATTTTTTGCTGGCTTTGATAATTCATTGCAATGGCCACACATAAATAACTCAGGATACAGTTCACCAATCAGGACAGCCTCTTCTCAGCCATGTCCACAGACAGATCTCTTTGCCCCTTGGTCCCTTGGCTTGGTCTCTGCCTTGTTGAGGGAAGTATTACAAAGCTATTTAGCTCTGCTAATAAGTGCCTGGAGGCACCCCACTCCACCAGCAAGCCTCCTGCCAGAAGACACTCAGATTTGTTGCTCCATGGGCTAGGAAGCCCGCTGCTCTGTCTCGTGACAGTCTTTTGGTTCTGCTGCCTCTGCTGCCACTGTTTCTCTGCTGCTGCCTCTCACAGCCTCTCGCTGTCTATGGTGTTAAGCTCTCTATATCCTGGATCTAGGAGGTTCCCAGCTCAGGGTTTCCAGGTCCAAAAGATGCACTCTGATCCCAACTATTTCTTGTTAGTAGTAGGTCTCCCCTTTTCTGCTTGCTTCTCTCTCATTTTATGGCCAGCAAGGATGTGACTTCAGTAAGAAAGTGAAGGGTGATAACTTGAGTTACATCCTCTAGTAAGGCAGTGATTCTAAATACATCCTTCTCCAATCCACCTCATTAACATAATGGACAACTCATTCCAAAATGGGACTATAACCACAGGTATAGAGGCTAGGGTTTACAATACATCACAAAATTGAATACTATGGCTAGAAGGGCCATATTAAGTAATTCAGTGCACTATAGCCATCTAGTAGATTCCAACTCATAGGGACCCTGTAGGGCAGAATATAACTGCCCCATAGAGCTTCCTAAGCTGTAATCTTTGCAGAAGCATATCTCCAGGTCTAAGCACTTTCACCTCTGTGCCAACAGGGCTCCTGATGAGCATTGAATAGTCCATTGCTGTGGAGTTGATTCTGACTCATAGCAACCCCAAAGGACAGAGAACTGCCTCGTAAATTTTCCAAGACTGTAATCTTGGAAAAATCTTAATAGCATCCTGGCACATCTTTCTACTGAAGAGTGGCTGGTGGGTTCTTGCAGCTGACCTTTCAGTTAGGAGCTCAGTGCTTAACCACTGCACTACCAGGGCTTCTATCACCCTCTAGAAATCCCCACCAACACAGCTCCAACTCATCTCTCATTCTGGTTGTTTGGTGTCGAGCTGCAATTCTTAGGGAAGGACTATGACAATATTTCTTATTTAAAACAACTCAGTCAGGGAGAAAAGATTAGTAAAGAAATCCCTCTTTAAGGGGAAATGTCAAAGGCCTTTTCTTCTCTACTATAGCATAAAATTTTTGGTTTGCCACTCTTCTACCTACAAGGATTAAGAGTGTTTGAAAATGAAATTGCTCTTGTTTCTGAAAACTTCCAAATTTCAATAATCTGGATTTATCCCAGTTTATCGAGTGACATTATCATAGAGAACAACCAAAATGCAACACTCTGCTCCTTCACCTACGAATAACAATTGGGTAAGATTTTAGGAAATTAATGGAGAGATGTTCAGGTTTTCATGCATGAATTCATTTAGTGTATTGCAAGGTAGTCAAGGTAAGGCATGCTAGTAAGACCTCACACCATTCATTCAAAACCTGTGAATCAGAATTAAAATCACAAGTACAATTTATTTCAATGGTTAGAGTTCAAATCTTTAAAATGCAGGCTTATAACTTTAAGGAGAGATATTGGAAGGAAGCCTTGACCACTTAGCAGAGATCCTAAGTAGCTGGGATCTAAGATCAGCCCCAGTGGCCAGAGTCTCAGCAGATTCTCAATTTTCAGAGAAAGTAAGAGGCTAAAGAAAGATTTCTTTGCCTCTGCATCTCTCAGTGAGTGAGCAAGAGCTGAGAAATTCTCACTTTAGCCTCACACAGTAAGGGTCAGTGTGATGTAAAGACTATTATATAGTTGCTTCAGCCTTAGAAATTACCTGTATGTCTTTTTCTTTTTATTTCAAGGTGAGAGATTAGGGAGGTTATTTAGATTTATGTCTCATGGATAGTTTGCAAAGATTCAGTATGCTCTGTCTTTTTTACCACAGCATATCAGGTCAAAGTCAATGTAAAGGTTGTTTACCACTTTCCTCACATACTTCCCATGAGTCTGTGTCTAAGTTCAGGAGTTTTATAAATAACTTCATAGACCTTATAGATTTCTAATAATTTATTATTTAATGTTAGGGAATCTTACAAAGGTAGATATGTTTCTAGTTCTAAATTGCTATTATGAGTGATTTATACATACATATGTATTTTGAAAGCATGATAGTGAGCATAATTTGAGATCATTATGGAAACACTGTTGTTGTTAGGTATAGTCAAGTCAGTTTCGACTCACAACAAATAAAACTTTAGTAGTGTATCCAAGAATCCATTCCTTCAAGAGTGTTTACTGAGCACTGTCTACTTGCTAGTCATTATTCTAGTGCTGGGGACCGCAATGTTGGGGAAACAAAACTCCAAGTCTGCTCAAGTTTACGTTTTACAGAAAATAAGTAAACAAATAAATCAAGTACATATGAATATTAATAAATACCATGAAGGAATTAAACAGTATCCTGTGATAGAAAATATTATTTAAGGTGGCTGGAATTATTTTGGGACAGGTGACAAGCTGAAACCTGAAGGATGAGAAGGAGCCATTCAAGTCATGTGCTAAGAAAAAAAAAAAAAAAAAAAAAATCTGCCAGGTCCTGGAAGAGGTAAATGAGCTTGGTGGTATAGTGGATGAAGCATTCGGCTGCTAACCAAAAGGTTGGTGGTTCAAACCCACCAACTGCTCCATGGAAGAAAGATAAGGCAGTCTGTTTCTGTAAAGGTTTATAGCCCTTGAAACCCAATGAGGCAGTTCCACTCTGCCCTATAGGGTCCCTAGAGTCAGGATTGACTCATTGGCAGTGGGTGAGAAGAGGTAAGTGAAGACCTGAGATAGGAAAGTAATGTGTTCCTGTTGTTGTTTTAGGTGCTGTTGAGTTGGCTCCAACTTATAGTGACCCTTTGTACAACAGAATGAAACACTGCCCAGTCATGCACCAGCCTCACAATCCTTGCTATGCTTGAGCCCATTGTTGCAGCCACTCTCACAATCCATCATTCCAGTTCACTGAGGGTCTTCCTCCTTCTACACTGACTTCTAATTTACCAAGCATGATATCCTTCTCTGGTGAATGGTCACTTCTGACATGACCAGAGTAAACCAAAAAAACCAAACCCACTGCCTTTGAGTCGGATCTAACTCACAGCAACCTCCTTGGGTCGCCGAGGCAGTATCACTGTGGAAGTAGATTGCCCAGTCTTCCTTCCAAGGAGTGGTTGGTGGGCTTGAACCACCAGCCTTCTGATTGGTAGTCCAATGAGACTAAATCTGGCCATCTATTCTTCCAAGGAGCATTCCGGGAGCACTTCGTCCAGGACAGATTTGTTTGTTCTGCTGGCTATTCATGGTATTTTCAGTATTCTTTGCCAACACCACAATTCAAAAGCCTCAATACTTCTTCCATCTTCTTTATTCATTGTCCAGCTTTCACATGCATAAGAGGTGATTGAAAATATCATGTTTTAGGTTCGGTGCACCTTAGTCTTAAAAGTGACATATTTGCCTCTTAATACTTTAAAGAATCTTTTGTAGCATATTTGCCAAGTGCAATATGATGTCTGATTTCTTGACTGTTGTTTCTATGGGTGTTGATTGTGGATTCAAGTAAAATGAAATCTCTGACAATTTCAATCTTTTCCCTATTTGTGGTGATGTTGCTTATTCATCTGGGAGCTCTTGTAGCATAGTGCCTAGGGCACTTGACTGCTAATCAGAAGGCTGGCGGTTCAAACCCACCAGCCACTCCTCGGAAGGAAAGTTGGGCAATCTACTATCCGTAGTGATACAGCCTTGGAAACCCAAAAAGGGGTCTCTATAAGTCAGATTCGACTTGACGGCAGCAAGTTTGTTTGTTTGTTTTTTATTGATCCAATTGTGAGGATTTTGGTTTTCTTTATGTTGAAGTGCAATCCATACTGAAGACTGTAGTCCTTGAACTTCATCAGTATGAGCTTCAAGTGTTCTTCATTTACAGCAAGCAAGGTTGTGTCATCTGCATATCACAGGTTGTTATTGAGTCTTCTTCCAATCTTGATGCCACATTCTTCTTCATAGAGTGCAGCTTCTCAGATTATTTGCTCAGCATTCAGATTCAATAAGTATGGTGAAAGATACAACCCTGATGCACACCTTTCCTGATTTTAAACCACACAATAACCCCCTGCTCTGTTTGAACAACAGCCTCTTGGTCTTTGTACAGGTTCCTCACAAGCATAGTTAAGTGTTCTGAAATTCCCATTCTTTGCAATACTATTCATAATTTGTTGTGACCCACACAATCAAATGCCTTTGCATAGTCAGTGAAAAAAAAAAGAGGTAAACATTTTTCTAGTATTCTTTCTTTTCAGCAAAGATCCATCTGACATCAGAAATGATATACCTCATTCCACATCCCCTTCTGAATCCAACTTTAATTTCTGGAAGTTCCTTGCCAAAATCTGTTGTAACCATTTTTTTAATTATCCTCAGCAAAATTTTACTTGCATGTCATATTAAATATATTGTTTGATAATTTCCACATTTTCTTAGATCATCTTTCTTTGGAATTGGCACAGATAAATATCTCTTCCAGTCAGTTGGGAAGATATCTGTTGTCTTCCAAATTTATTGGCATAAATAAGTAAGTACCTCCAGCACTACATCCGTTTGTTGAAACACCTCAAGAGATATTCTGTCAATTCCTGGAGCCTTATTTCTGACCAATTCCTTCCACACAGTTTGAATTTCTTCCATCAATACCATTGGCTTTTGATCATATGCTGCCTCCTGAAATAGCTGAATACTGATCAATTAATTCTTTTTGGTACAATGACTATGTGTATTCCTTCCATCTTCTTTTGATGCCTCCTGCACTGTTCAATAGAAGGTCTATATATCTTGAGCACAATGAAAATTGGGAAAGAATAGAGTGAAATGAAATTGAAAAGTTGACAAGGGCAAAAAAGGAGTTCTGGTAAGATGGTGGAACAGGCAGAAAGAATGCACAGACCCTGTTCCACAAAGAAAAGGGAAACAATTAACACAGATACCAAAGATAATCCTGGATCCCTGAGCTTAGGAGGGGGATAGAGTAGTGGACTAAACTCCAACTAGCAGAAGAATTTGCATGAAAACACCAAAAAAGTAGACATACACAGCTGCGGTCTGGCAGTACTCCTGACAGCACAGATATCTTGGATATTGCTGATTGGTGTTAGGATGTAAGAATTAACCTAAAAATCAGCCCTGCTAGCCAGGGACTGCATGAAGGACTACTGTGGTGGCTGGTAAATAAACGGGGAAGCAGCAAAGAGGAAGGCAGGCTGAGCTGTGGACTTCTGCCTATCCAGAGGGTGCAGCCATTTTGAATATTTAAAAGCAGTTTGACCATTGTGGATATTTAAAGCAACAGTGTCCTCTCAGATTCCAGGGACTTAAGAATAGGCTCCACTTGCCTGGGAACACCTCAAGGACATTCCAGACGCCAACAACTGGGAAGATGCAATTTTCCCCTTGTTACTCTTATACCCCACACACTCTTGGTGAACAGAGGTGTGGCCATCCCTCACATGCACCCACCTTCTAGGCTGGCAGGAATTCCATCCCAGTCTGTGTGCTAGGAGGGAGCCTG
>NW_006921597.1:23326660-23328256 GCF_000298275.1 Orycteropus afer afer | reverse complement strand
TTATTATCATAACTTTTATCTTTTTTATTATTATTCTTTAGTCTTCCCTTCCCAGGTTCTAGTTTTCAGCTTTTTCTCTTTTCCCTGTTCCTGGTTGACATTTTTTTTTTTTTTTCTTTCTCATGGTTAACCTCATTCTTTGTTTTCCTTTTTTGCATTTTTCCCACTTTTTCCTTCATTATTCTCCTTCTCTATCTTTTATATTTTATTGCCCTCTCCCCAGATATTGCAAGGATTTTATTATTATTATTATTATTTATTTCCTTTTTTTCTTTTTTGGTTATTGTTCCTGGGTGATTACATGGTGTGCTTTTTGTCCATTCGCTTGTACTTTTTTTTTATGGTTATTCAATTATTATTTTTGTCTAACTCAGTGGGAGACAGCATTTGTCCCCATATAACACAACTACACCCAGACCTCCTGCAGCTTCACTTACTAAGTGAGAGCCAGGATCCCCTTCTCCACCAACCAATGATAAACAGAAACCAAGGAGAGCCTGACATACCATTAGCTGCTCTTCACAAACACTTAACAGAGATCTAAATACAAAAATGCCACTAAGTCTCAGAGACCACAGACCTTCACAGTCCACACAAAGAAGCAAGATAAAGTGGTAGAAACAAGGGAGCAGGATACAGAACCAGAACACATTCCTGGGGAAGAAGTAGCACTGGAACTCCCTGCTAAGGAATTCAAAATAATTATATTTAGGTATCTTCAAAGGATTGAGAGAGAGATTAAGGAAAACACAGACAAACCCTAGGAGAATTTTGGAAGAAAATACAAGAACAAAATGGCAAAATGAATGAAAAAATAGAAATGATTAAAAATCTACAGATAGAAATCCAGAAGATTAATACTAAATTGTCAGAAATAGATAACACATTGAAAAAGCAAAGGAGTAGAATTGAGGCAATGGAAGACAGAATTAACAAGACTGAAGACAAATACTTCTTTGGAAAGGGATTGTTCAGAAAAAAGATCAAAACAAAATGAAGATATCCTAAAGTTCATGTGGGATACCATCAAAAGGAATAAACTATGTCTCATCCAGAACAGGAACAGAAAAATAAAACCACTGAGAAAATTGTGCAAGATTTGTTGGAAGAGAACGCCCCTGATATGATGGAAGATGAGAATATATCCATTAAGGAAATCCAATGAACCCCAAACAGAATAGACTCCGTAAGAAAATCACTGAGATATATCATCAAACTCATCAAAACCAAAGACAAAGAAAGAATCCTGAAAGCAGCATGGGAAAAATAAAAAGTTACTTACAAAGGACAACCAGTAAGAATAAGCTCTGATTTCTCAGCAGAAACCATACAAGCAAGAAGGCAATGGGATGGTATACATAAAATGCTGAAAGAGGAAAATTTTCAACCAAGAATCATATACCTGGCAAAACTGTCCCTCAAATATGATGATGAAATTAGGAGATTTCCAGATAAGCAAAAACTAAGGGAATTTGTTAAAACCAGACTAACCTTACAAGAGATACTAAAAGGAGTCCTTTGAACAGACAACCAAAAATAGCAAACAACAACCGATCATTACTACACAAAATGACATAACCCCGAAACCACAGCTAT
>NW_006921597.1:23325260-23326383 GCF_000298275.1 Orycteropus afer afer | reverse complement strand
GAGCTCAGCACAGAAAATAATATGGAACAAAGAAACCAGGGACACCATGAAAAAACACATAACAAAATGACAGCAACCAATTCATACTTGTCAATAATTACACCGAATGTTAATGGATTAAATGCACCACTCAAGAGACAGAGAATTGCAAATTGGATAAGAAATCAAAGCTCATCAATATGCTGTCTACAAGAGACACACCTTAGAGACAAAGACAAAAATAGACTAAAAATCAAAGGTTGGAAAAAATTATATCAAGCAAATGACAACTGTAAGAGAGCAGGAGTGGCAATAGTAATTTCTGATCAAATTTACTTTAAGATAAAAACCAACATATGAGACAAGCAAGGACATTATATAATGATTAAAGGATCAATTGAACATGAAGATATAACCATAATAAATATCTATGGACCCAATGAAAGAGCTCCCAGATATAAATCAGACTTTAAAAGAGTTTGAAAAGGCAAATAGATGACTCCCCAGTCATAGTGGGAGACTTTAATACACCACTTTCAGTGAGAGATAGAAAAACTGGAAAGAAACTCCAAAGATGCAGAAGAGCTAAACAATACAATCCACCAACTAGACCTTATACACATCTACAGAGCACGTCACCCAACAACAGCACAACATACATTCTTTTGCAGTGCACATGGAACATTTTACATGATAGACCATATGTTAGGCCATAAAGCAAGCCTTCATAAATTTAAAAACATTGAAAGACTGAAAAACATCTTCTCAGATCATAATGCTATCAAATTAGAAATCAACAATAGGAAGATCAATGGAAAAAGAGTAAACACATGGAAACTGAACAACATCTTCCTTACAAAAGACTGGGTAAGAGAAGAAATAAGAAATGAAATTCAAAAATTCCTTGAATCAAATGAGAATGAAAGCACAACATACCAAAATCATTGAGATACAGCAAAAGCAGTGATCAGAGGTCAATTTATAGCAATAAATGGACACACCAAAAAGGAAGGAAGAGCCAAAATCAACACTTTAAACCAATATTTTCAACAATTAGAAAAAGAACAGCAAGAAAAGCCTACAGTCACCAGAAGAAAAGAAATAATCAAGATTCGAGCAGAAATCAATGAAACCGAAAATAGAA
>NW_006921597.1:23323553-23324985 GCF_000298275.1 Orycteropus afer afer | reverse complement strand
AAAATCCTGGCCCAGATGGTTTCACCTGAGAATTCTATGAAACATTCAGAAAAGAACTGACACCAATTTTACTCAAACTATTCCAAAATATAGAAAAGGATGGAATCCTCCCTAATTCATTTTATGAAGCAAACATAACCTTGATACCAAAACCACGCAAAGACATCACTCAAAAGGAAAACTATAGGCCAATATCCCTCATGAATATAGGGGCAAAAATTTTGAAACAAAATCCTAGCCAATAGACTCCAACAAGAAAATGTCAAGAAAATCATTCATTATGACCAAGTGGGGTTCATATCAGATATGCAAGGATAGTTCAACATTAGAAAAACAAACATCATCCACCACATAAATAAAACAAAGAAAAAGAACCACTTGATCATTTCAATTGATGCAGAAAAGGCATTTGATAAAATCCAATACCCATTTCCTGATCAAAACTTTCAGCAAAACAGGAATAGAAGGGACATTCCTTAACATAATAAAGGGCATTTATGCAAAACCAACAGCCAACATTATATTCAATGAAGAAAGACTGAAACCATTCCTCTTGAGAACAGGAACTAGACAAGGATGCCCGCTATCACCACTTCTATTCAACTTTTGTGCTGGAAGTCCTAGCCAGGACCATAAGGCAAGGAAGAGAAATCAAAGGCATCCAAATTGGTAAGGAAGAAACTATCCCTATTTGCTGATGATATGATCCTATAACTAGAAAACTCAAGAGATTCAATCAAAAATCTACTGGAACTAACTGAGAGATTTAGCATCATGGCAGGATAGAAAAGTAACAACATCCAAAAATCAGTTGGATTCCTCTACAGCAGTAAAGAGATTGCTGAAAAAGAAATAAGGAAATCAATACTATTTACAATAGCTACCAATAAAATAAACCATACCAGGGACACAAAAGACCTGTACAAAGAAAACTATAAAAAACTACATCAGAAACCATACGTGATCTACACAAAAGAAAGTACCATGCTCATGGATAGAAAGATTGTACACTGAGAAAATGTCAATTCTAACCAAAGAAATCTATACATTCAATGCAATCCCAATCCAGATCCCATCAATATTTTTTAAGGATATGGAAAGACTAATCACTAACTTTATATGGAAAGGAAAGAGACCTCGGATTAACAAAGTACTATTGACGAAGAACAAAGTAGGAGGTCTCACACTGCCAGATCTCAAAACATACTATACAGCCACAGTAGTCAAAACCTCCTGGTATTGGTACAGTGACATACACATAGACCAATGGAATAGATTTGAGAACCCAGAAGTAGATCCATAGACCTATGGTCAGCTGATCTTTGACAAAGGGCCAAAATCCATTAAATGGGGAAGAGAATGTTTGTTTAATAAATGGTGCTGGCAAAACTGGATATCCATTTGCAAAAAAATGAAACAAGATCTGTACCTC
>NW_006921597.1:23308567-23322722 GCF_000298275.1 Orycteropus afer afer | reverse complement strand
ATATATATATATATATACTTTGCTAGTTTTTGTGTTTCTCTAGAGAGGACCTTCTAAACATTAACTTTTAATTAATGTGCTTCCAAAGACTCTCCGAAAGAGTCAAAATAACATACAGATTGGGAAAAAATATTTGGCAATTACATATCTGACAAGTGACTTATCTCTAGAATTTATAGAAAACTTCAACACCTCAATAACAAAAAGACAAATAATCCAGTTAAAAAGTGGGCAGAAGACATGAATACACACTTCACCAAGGAGGATATTCAGGCAGTCAAAAAACATATGAAGAAATGTTCATGATCATTAGCCATTTGTTGTTGTTGTTGTTGTTGTTATGTGCCATCAAGTCGGACTTGACTCATAACGACCCCTTCTTGGGTTTCTGAGGCGGTATCACTACAGAAGTAGATTGCCCAACCTTCCTTCCGAAGAGTGGCTGGTGGGTTTGAACTGCCAGCCTTCTAGTCAGCAGTCAAGTGCTTTAGGCACTATGCTACCAGAGTTCCTATTTTGTTGTTGTTGTTGTTATTTGCCGTCGAGTTGGCCCCGAGTTCCTATTAGAGATATGCAAATCAAAACAACAATGAGATACCATCTTGTTCCAGTATTAGTAGCAAAGTTCAACAAGACAGAAAATAACAAATGCTGGCGAGGATGCAGAGAGATTGGGACTCTTATACACTGCTGGTGGGACTGTAAAATGGTGCAACCACTGTGGAAAGCAGTATGGCAATTCCTTAAAAAGTTGGGATTAGAAATATCATTTGACCCAGCCATTCCATTACTAGGTAAATATCCTAAAGAAGTGGGAGCCATGATAAGAACAGACATATGCGCACCCATGTTCACGGCAGCATTATTTACAATAGCCAAAAGATGGAAACAACCTAGGTGTTCATCAACTGAGGAATGGATAACCAAACTATGGTACATACACACAATGGGATATTATGCAACCCTAAAGAATAACGTAGAATCTGCAAAACACGTGGATGAACTTGGAGGACATTATGCTAAGTGAAATAAGTCAATCACAGAAGGACAAATATTGGATTAGTCCATTATTATAAAAGTCAAGGAAAGGTTTATATATGGAAGGAAAATTTTCTTTGTTTGTTACCAGAGGTGGTAGGGGAGGGGAGGGCACACTGTTACATAGGTAGAGATAAGTATTGATTAGGGTGGAGAGAAGGGCAATGTATCAAATGTGAGTAATCAACATGGTGGCATTGAGGAAGAGGAAGACATAAAGAGGCACATAGGAGGTCCAGTCATCAAAGATGAACCTTTTTGCACATACAGTACTGCATTGTCAGTGAAAGCAAACATGGGTATATGGGTGGATAAATGGGTGGATGGGTTGAACTATTAGGTATGTCTATGCAGCAGGGAGTGTACCCAAGGCCATGTATAGGGTTTGCAGACAATGGCTCTATAAGTGCATTTGTATGTTCTTTAAGAATTCCCAGGTCTATAGTAGAGCTGACAAGGGACAAGGTTGTAGTCACTTCTTGGTCACAGCCAGCTACCTAGAGGGAGTGAGTAGTTGAACCTGTGGGCTCAGGACCGTAATTGCAGTGGACATCAAGCTCAATTGACATAACATACTACACAAAACATTGTTCCACCTCCTACTTAGGCAAGTAGCAACTGGGATCTTAAAAGTTTACAAGCTGCCATCTAGATGAAACAATGGGTCTCTCCTCATCCAGAGCAAAGAATAAAGAAGAAAACCAAAGATTTGTGGAAAAAATTAGTCCAAGCGACTGGTACACCATGTGATCCACAGCCTATATGACTGTGAGACCAGAACTAGATGGTGCCTGGCTACCACTGTCAACCACTTGGACAGGGATCCACTTATCCAGGAGATCCTGGATAGAGAGAGAGAACAATGTACAACAAAACTCAAAATCATTTGGAGAAAAAGGGGGGGGGGCAGGTTTGCTGGTCTGACAAAGCCTGGTAGAACCACTGAGTCTATGACCCCTAGCTGCCCTTCAGGTCTGGAATTGAACCCACACTTGTGGCTTCCAGCCAAACAAAAGACAGGCATGCATATGAGCTAAACATTTATCTGAGTTAGATACACTCCTTGGAGGGAACAATCATGGGTGTTCTGGTTACCTGTGCCTCTGTGACAAGAATATACCACAAATGGGATGACCTTAACAAACAGTAGTTTATTCTTACAATTTGGAGCCTTTAAGTCTGAATTCAAATGCCAGGCTCTAGGGATAGGTGAAAGCCCTTCAGTTGTCGGGCTTCAGCTCTGCCTCCAGCTCCTGGCCCACTGAAGGTAGAGGCTTTTTTTCACTGGCCAAGTTGACACACAAATTTAACTATAACAGTGGGAGAAAGAAGGGCTGTTGATGCATAGGGAGTGTGTTGGTTATGTTTGTGTGTCAACTTGGCTGGGCCTGGTTGAGTGGCGGGGCAGCTGGTGGTAGTTATTCCCCATGATGAGACTGGCAGTCACCTCCATGGTGAGATCTACCACAAGCAGCTGAGTAGCTGTCTTTGGGATGTGGTCTGCTTCCTGTATATAAGAAGAAGCCTTGGGGATAGTCTCTAGCACCCTGAACCCTACATGTAACCATGTCATTGTTCAGCAGTCTGTCATGCTCTGCCCACCTTGGGACTTACAATGGACTTGTATAATGGCCTACCATGTGATTTGGTAATATTGGGACTGTGCCTTTTTATTTGTCAACCTTGGGTTTCTCAGCCTCAGCAGCTAGCAGCTGTCTGAGTGAAGAAATGTCTCAGCTCCAGTGGGCTGAGAGCAGGAGGCAGAGCTGGAACCCAAGGTTGAGGGGCTTTCACCCAGCCCCTAGAGCCTGGCACTTTGAATTTAGATTTAAAGCCTCCAAACTGTAAGAGAATAAACTCCTTTTTGCTAAGGTCATCCCATTTGTGGTATATTCTTATCAGAGCAGAACTAGATTACCAGAACAGGGAGACAGTTCAGAGGACAGGAATTCATGGAGGGATGGACACAGGGAAGAGGTAACTGTCAGGAGGAAGTGGGAGGGGAGCTGTTGCATTGGGGTAAACTGTAGTCGATGTCATGAGACAAAGTGTGTGTGAACTGCTGTATGGAAGGTGAATTTACTCTGTAAACTTTCACCCAAATCACAATTTAAAAAAAAAAGGGAAGTAGACTGGGCTGTTGCGTGATGAATGGATTTTTTAAGCAGAATGGTATGATCCAATTTGGGTGTTTAAGAGCTTGTTCTTGCAGTATTGTGGAGAACGGATTAGAGAAATTTTGTTATGAAACGTGGAAGATCCATTTGGAGACTGATTCCCAGGCAAGCAAAGATGGAAGATTAGAATAGCGTTTTTGCAGTAGAGACAGAGAAAAGTAAATGGATTCAAGATATATTTTGGAGGTAGAACCCCCTCAAAAAAAAAAGAAAAAAAAAAAACTTATATTTCTAATTTTCATAAAAGATAACAGAAAAATATGAATTAAAAATTGAAGAATGCATACATTTATAAAGGAAGATGACATTTTGGGGAAGGAAAGAATGGGATAAGTATACATTAAATAACAACCTGTTAGTTATATATTAGTGACAGGAGTCCCAGGAGGAGCAAACAATACACTCAACTGCTAATCAAAAGATTGGAGGCTCAAGTCCACCCATAGGCATCTCAGAAGAAACACCTGGTGATCTACTTCTGAAAAAATCAGCCATTGAAAACCTTGTGGATTACAATTCTACTTAATACACTTGGGGCACCGTGAGTCAGAATTCACTAGAGAGTAATTGGTCTAAAGTGACCACATTTACGACTCCAATATCAAGTCCTACTCTGTGGGTCTATTTTCTTTAAACAAGGTATTAAACCAAAAGGAGATGAGTGGAGGAAGAACTACTCTAAGAATTTCTGGCTTTAAGTAGTTGTAGGTGAGTCCAAGCCCTCCGGAAGATGATAATTTACCCAATGAAAAACGATGAAGCAAGAATGAACTCAGAAAATTGTAATAAGAAACAGTGGTTCTCACTTTGCCTGCACATTAAAATCCTTTGACCAAAAAAACAAAAACAAAAACGACTACTGTGGAGTCCGACCAACCCATAGTTAACCCCCTTAGGGTTTCTGAGGCGGTATCACTACGGAAGTAGTTTGCCCAATCTTCCTTCTGAGGAGTGGCTGGTGGGCTTGAACCACCAGACTTCATTGTTAGCAGTCAAGTGCCTTAGGCACTGTGCCACCAGTTAGCTCATGTTGATTAGTAAAGAATATCTGCCTTGAGCACTGAGTTTTTTTTTTTTTTTTTTTTAAGAACTATCTATATGGGATGAAATTGACAGACAGCAGTAACTGGAAAGGTTACATGTTGTTGTTATGTGCCCTGGAGTTTCACCGACTCACAGGGACCCCTCCTTGGGTTTCTGAGGGGATATCACTAGGGAAGTAGATTGCCCCATCTTCCTTCTGAGGAGTGGCTGGTGGGTTACAAAGGAAGTTTAAACCCACTACCATCTATTTGGGAAGGAAGGTTGGGCAATCCTACTTCCATAGTGATACTGCCTCGGAAACCCAAGGAGGGGTGGCTATGAGTCGGGGCCGACTCAACGGCACATAACAACAACAACAACACCACCATCTATTTGATTCCAACTCATAGCAACCCCCATTGGTTTCCAAGACTAAATCTTTAGGGAAGTAGATTTCCTCATTTCCTCCTGAAGAGCAATTGGTGGGTTTGAACCACCATCTTTCTAGTTAACAGTCAAATGTAGTGATTTTATGTTAATGAGGAGCAATTCGAAAAAGGTGAGAATGGATGTATAACTTGAAGAATGTGAACAACGTCATTGAATTTTATGTGTAGAAATTATTGAATTGGTGTATGTTTGGCTGGGCAAACAAAAATAAGTAAAAAAAACAGAGAGTTCAAGATCACATAGGAAAAAAGCCAATTTTGAAAGGTGATTTTTCTTTTTTTGTGTGTTGGGGAAAAACGTTATTGTCACCTGAGTTGTGAATAACATAGACACTCATAGACATCACACATATTTAAAAATATGGATTTTCTTTTTCCATTATGACTATCAAAGAAGGTTTCTGGTGGTTGACTAAAAGGACAATAGGAGGAGAGGAGAGTACTAATCTTGCCCAGAAAAGGCAGAGACACACACATGAGAACAATTTAGGAGTTAAAAATTGATTAGAAAAGATGAGGGATACAGTTATTTGGAAGAGGTGCATGGAGGATATTATAATTGGATACTGGAATACTTGGAAATAGCTTTGATTTTATCACAGGTTTGTTGCTTTTCAACCTCTTTTTAGCTTGTACCAGTCCAGGACTTAACCCTTGAATAAGGTGCAGAATCGGAAAGAGGCGACAAAAGAGAGCTATTGTCCTGAAATGAAGGCCAAAAACATAAGTCTTCTCCCACTGCAATGAAGATTACTTGTTGCTTGTTGGTGAATAGGAAATTGACAGGCCAGAGAAGTTATGTTATTTACCCTAAATCATTCAATTAGTGGTCAGATTAGATCAGGAACAAGGTTTTGCTTTGTTAGGTTATTACTTTGCTTTATTTACACATTTTTTTGCACTCTACCTCTTCTGAAAACAGTAAAGAAATTGTAGTTGCAATGTTTCAGATAAATTGGTAGTATACGAAGGGTGCCACCTTATAATTCAGTGGAATGAAACGAACTATGGTAAGAAGGCGAAACTGTTGTTGTTATGTGCCTTCAAGTCAGACCCGACTTATAAGGAACCCAAGAGCTCTGGTAGCATAGTGGCTAAGGCACTTGAGTGCTAACCAGAAGGCTGGCGGTTCAAACCCACCAGCCACTCCTTGGAAGGAAGGTTGGGCAATCCTACTTCCGTAGTGATACTGCCTTGGAAACCCAAGGAGGGGTCGCTATGAGTCGGGGTCGACTCGATGGCACATAACAACAACAACAACAACAACTTGGGTTTCCCAGGCAGTATCAATACAGAAGTAGATTGCCCAGCCTTCCTTCTGAGGAGTGGCTGGTGGATTTGAACCGCCAGCCTTCCGATTAGCAGTCAAGTGTCTTAGGCACTACGCTACCAGAGCTTCCTGGGGAAGGCTGATACAATCACAAAACGTAGAGGATTTCACAACTTTAAAGGCACTGGGCTGGGGGATCAGACTGGCGATCCTTCAGAAGTAGAAAGCACGTACACGCACTACATGTCCCAGAAGCCCCTGCATCCTTGGGCCGCGCGACGCCGCGCAACGCCCATCGGGAGCCGGCCGGAGAGGCCAAGATGTCGCTGCTCAAAAAAAGAAAGCTTGAGTCGGGGGGCGGCTGCGAAGGAGGGGAGGGAACTGGAGAGGAAGATGGCGGAGAGCGGGAGGCGGTCCCGTCGCGACCCCGGAGAACTAAGCGGGAGCGGGACCAGCTGTACTATGAGTGCTATTCGGACGTATCAGTGCACGAGGAAATGATCGCTGACCGCGTCCGCACCGATGCATATCGACTGGGCATCCTGCGGAACTGGTCAGGGCTGCGAGGTAAAACGGTGCTGGACGTGGGTGCGGGCACTGGCATTCTGAGCATCTTCTGTGCCCAGGCCGGGGCCCGGCGCGTGTACGCAGTGGAGGCCAGCGCCATCTGGCAACAGGCCCGGGAGGTGGTGCGGCTCAACGGGCTGGAGGACCGAGTGTACGTCCTGCCGGGGCCGGTGGAGACAGTGGAGTTGCCAGAACAGGTGGATGCCATCGTGAGCGAGTGGATGGGCTACGGACTACTGCACGAGTCAATGCTGAGCTCCGTGCTCCATGCGCGGAGCAAGTGGCTGAAGGAGGGCGGCCTTCTCCTGCCCGCTTCCGCCGAGCTTTTCGTGGCACCCATCAGCGACCAGATGCTGGACTGGCGCCTGGGCTTCTGGAGCCAAGTGAAGCAGCACTACGGCGTGGACATGAGCTGCCTCGAGAGCTTCGCCACGCGCTGCCTCATGGGCCACTCGGAGATCGTGGTGCAGGGCCTGTCGGGTGAAGACGTGTTGGCCCGGCCGCAGCGCTTTGCTCAGCTGGAACTGGCCCGTGCGGGGCTGGAGCAGGAGCTGGAGGCCGGGGTGGGTGGGCGCTTCCGCTGCAGCTGCTACGGCTCGGCGCCTATGCACGGCTTCGCCATCTGGTTCCAGGTGACATTCCCCGGAGGGGATTCGGAGAAACCCCTAGTGCTGTCCACCTCACCATTTCACCCGGCAACTCACTGGAAGCAGGCGCTCCTGTACCTGAACGAGCCGGTGCAAGTGGAGCAAGACACGGACATTTCCGGAGAGATCACGCTGCTGCCCTCCCGGGACAACCCCCGCCGCCTGCGCGTGCTGCTGCGCTACAAAGTGGGGGACCAGGAGGAAAAGACCAAAGACTTTGCCATGGAGGACTGAGTCCTGCCTTTTCTCCCAGCTATCTCCAAGGCGGCCTGACTGGTGTGGGAGAGGCGGGAAAGGAGTAGGGGGGTCCAAGGAGAAAGGGAGATCACACGTGCAAGTAGGGGGCAATATCTGTCTTCTTTGCTCTCATGCCTCCTGGGGAGGGCGAGTGATTTCAGTCTCTTTTTGAAGAGATTCTGCTGGCAATTTTTATTTTAAAAGTGATGATTCCCCACAGCAATGGCTGCAGCGTGGTTATTAATGGGCTTTTAAGCCTTAAACGCTTGTGGTACCGAGCACTTTTTTTTTTTTTTTTTTTTTTCATAGGGGGGCGGGAACTTAGGGAAGAATGATGTTTTGTGAGGAGCCCATTCATTCAAGTCTCTGACACCTTTCACACTTTATCTAAATATAAAACCAGGGAGAAAGGTGAAAAGCATATTTTCTCAATCTCTAAACTCCCTTCCACTCCAGATGCCTGTAAAGGCTTCGTACTTCTGCCTACATTGTTTTTAAAAAAGACTGGGACTGTGAGGAGATGAGCAGTTTAAATAGCCATGTTTTCATTATTCTTACTATTTCTATAGGGTGCTAAAGTTGGTGAAACGTTAATTCACTAATAGTCTACCTTGGAAATCTAGAAGGATTTTAGAAGATGACCTGAAAGACAGTGAAGTAGTATGGATTCCTTTTATCTTTAACTATTAAAACTTAAGCAAGAAAATGTGCTAAATGTGTTCCATAATCAATTTTTGCCCAATTCTTTCAAAATCTCTATCAGATTTCTGATCCTGACCCAAAAGTCTTGTCCATTGCCATGGGTAAATTATTTAAACTCCCTAAGGGAAATGTTTTCCAGGCTTGAACAGTGCACTCATTCTCATTTGAACTTCCTCATTTAAAGGGATCATGTGACTTGGCCTACTTACATCTAGTGAAATATAGCTTAAGTTCCTATTTTAGTTTTTCCTTATTTTTTTTTTTAGCTCAGCCAAATGTGAAAGTTGTGAATTTACAAAAATCACTTGTAATGAAGTGTGAGTCATGTTATCAAATTTATTTCACTGATGTTTCCCTCCTTATCCCTGTGGCAAATAAAACATCGGCATTCACACTATTTTTACAGCTGATATAAAAAGTCTTGTGTACTGTCTATGAGTTATAATGTTTTTGCCTTTTTAGTATTATCTGTTCTAATCAACAATGTTACAACCCCTTCAGAATGTAGCTACAGGGTAATTCAAACTATATTTAATGTATAGTTTTTATACATTAACAGCTTTTGTATGCTAATAGAAAAGAGGTATGAAAAACTGGTCTTCTGAAGTTACCCTAACTTAATTTTGCTTACACAGTTTCTTACACCTTCATTCATGCATATTGAAATACTTAACACTGTATTATGACTAAGTTGCTAAAATTTGCTGTTTAACACATGAGGTCTGCTATTATGAAGGGAATCATACATGTATAAAAATCATTGGCTTTCCATGATCATTGAATAGCAGTATAATTGTTAACCATTTTGATGTCAAGGTAGTTAGTAGCTTATAAAATACTATAGAAATAGAAAACTAGCCTTGATTTAAGCTAGTTATAAAATAGTTCATTTTATGGTCAGCTATATTTTGTTGAACATTTATTCAACATTTAGAGTTTTAATGTACAATTTTGAGTACATTTCTGGTGTGTGTGTGTTTAACTTGCTATAGTGTTCGCTTTGCTGTATGGGCAAATGAAAGCATTGTTCCAAACTTTATCCTCACTACCAGGATGAGCACACAAAATACACCCCAGTTAAAACTTTGGGTAACTATATAACTATAACTACTTATAAAGGGTGTTTAATAATGAAGCAAAATAAGCTTTAAAATGCCTGTTACTCTTTTGCAAATGAAAGGTTAATTATAAAATTATGAAATAGCATGAAAAGCAGTCAGGAGGCTGCATAGCATGGTGGGTAAAGCATGGGCTCTGGAGTTCAAGAGCCCACATTAAAATAGCTCCACCAGTCTTGAGTAATCTTGGGCAAAATATATGACCTTTTTTTTCTTCAATGCTCATTTGCAAAGTGGAGATAATAGTACCTACACCATAGAGATGTGAGGATATAGTGAGTTAATACCTATAAACGTATAGTGCCTGCTATATAAAATCTCAATAATTAAGATCTTAAGAAAAAGGCATAGGCAAACCTGAAAGTTTGATACAAAATGTGCTGTGGTATAAATATTTGACTTTTTTTTTTTTTACAGGTATAGTCTGACAGTATCAGCATGGCTGTATACGGGGAGCACTGTATAACAAGGGATACCAAGTGATCCAAAGGAAGCCCAAGACCTTTGGACTGAGCACAGTTGCAGAAAGATGAGAGTGTAAGATGCAACAACATCCAGACACCAGTCAATCTATCTATGCAGACTAATACTGATTTCCTGAGGCCATATGGCCACAGGCAAAAACTACCTGTCCAGAGGAGAGGAAAACACATGGAAGTTCTACCTCTTTCCCTCTAACAGCTTACATTTATTTAGCACTGTGAAAATTTCCAAATATTTTTATTAATTCATTGGACCAATGTGTATTTTATTTAGTATATACAATATAACAGTCATTGTGATAAGCACTTAAGATACAAACCAATAAAATATAGTTTCTGCCTTCAAATGGGTTTATTTATGAAATAAACCAGTAAATAAAATAATTAATAATGGGCTACGACAGATGGTCTGGTTGGTAGAAAGTCAAAACTCAACTGCAGTCAAGTCAAACCCGACTCATAGCGACTCCTCCTTGGGTTTCTGAGGCAACATCTCTACAGTAGATTGCCCAACCTTCTTTCCGAGGAGTGGCTGGAGGGTTTGAGCCTCCAGCCTTCTGGTTAGCAGTCAAATGCCTTAGGCACTATGCTACCAGAGCTCCCCTGGTTGGTAGTTGTTATGTGCCATCAAGTCAGACTCAACTCATAGTGACCCCTCCTTGGGTTTCTGAGGCAGTATCACTATGAAAGTAGATTGCCCCATCTTCCTTCTGAGGAGTAGCTGGTGGGTTTGAACCACTAGCTTTCTGGTTAGCAGTCAAATGCCTTAGGCACTATGCTACCAGAGCTCCCCCTGATTGGTAGATAGAGCAGTAATTATCTTCACTTTATAACCTAGTATAAAAGATTTACACAGATAATGAGGATTGCCTGGTTAATTATTGACAATTGAATCTGGAACAGAGGTCTTCTAATTCATAACCCCAAACAAATCACTTTTTAATTATATTAATACTGCTTCCTTAAATACCTCCAGAATTGGTAGCAACAGTTTTTAAAATTTGATAAATGAAGGAAAGAGGGAACTTGATAAATGAAGGAAAGAGCCTAAGGAAATCTCGTTGGAGATCTATCTCATCGTTCTCAAAAAACTACCTTCAGTATCTAGAATCTCAAGGTTGACAAAACCTAGGCACTCATTGAATGATTCGCTTATACTTATGCCTCTAATGTGGGTAATCACATGTGATATTTTCCTCTGAGGCCCTCAGGAAATTTTGAATACTCAAAAAAGTAGCTAAGGTAAGTGAATCCTTTGCCATACTAACTACAGGTGTGGTGCCGGAGAGCAGGAGATATCTGATGCGACTGAAAGCGACATTGATAGAGCCAGGAGTTCAAAAGATGGTGAAAACCTCCAGCCAATAAAATATACATTTTGCTAATGGCTAGGGATATTAGTTTTTCGCACTTCAGAGTACCCAATGCTCAGGTGAAAGGAATCTTAAGCACTTGCTGACAAGTGCTTACTCCTCCCAGACATTGAGTTTTTTGTGGGTTTAATCACTTATTTAGTGATTTGATTAACAACTACATAACAAGTTCCACAAAAAATAAACAAATCCTACACTCAAAGAACTAGGACATAGTGTTGTGTTGTTACGTGCCGTCGAGTTGGCCCCAACTCAAAGCAACGCCTCCTTGGGTTTCCGAGGCAGTATCATTAGGAAAGTAGATTCCCCAACCTTCCTTCCGAGGAGTGGCTGGTGGGTTTGAACCACCATCCTTCTGATTAGCAGTCAAATGCCTTAGGCACTACGCTGCCAGTAAAATGACCTACACCAAGAAGTACATACATTATTAGCCTAGGAACACTTCATTCCAGCTAAATCTTAATTCTGTTGAATCAAGGTTAAGAAGCTGTTTTGGTTGTCTAGTGCTGCTCTAAAAGAAAATACAAGCGGGTGGTTTTAACACACAGGGTTTTATTCTCTTACAGTTTAGTAGGGTAGAAGTCTGAGTTCAAAGTGCCAGCTCTAGGGGCTGGGTGATGATGGCCTTTTGACCTTGGGCTTCAGCTCTGCCTCTTGCTTCTAGCCCATTGAAGTTCAAGGCTTCTCTTAACTCAGGCAACTGCTGGCTACTAAACCAAAAACCAAACCAAACTCACTGTCATCAAGTCAGATCCAACTCATAGTGACCCCTCCTTGGGTTTCTCAGACCGTATCATTATGGAAGTAGATTGTCCAACCTTCCTTCCAAGGAGTGGCTGGTGGTTTTGAACAACCAGCCTTCTGGTTAGCATTCAAATGCCTTAGGTAGTATGCCACCAGAGCTCCCTGCGGGCTGCTAACCCAAGGTTGAGAAGTAAAATGACACGGTCCCAAGATTATTAAGTAACACAGCAGGCTACTAGATCAAGTCCAGAAACAGTACCAAGTTCGGCAGGTAACACAGCAAGCTGCTCAATGAAGATTAGGCTACCTGCAGGGCCCAAAGTTGCCAAAAAGCTCCGAGACCTTTCTCAAAGCTTCTTATATATTAGAAGCAGACCACTCCCCTAAGGTGGCTACTTAGCTGTTCACAGCAGCTTCTACTATGGAGTTGATTTCCAATCTCATCATGGAGAATCACTATACTCAGCTGCCCAGCCACTCAAAACCAGGCCCAGCCAAGCTGACACATAACCTTAACTACCACAGAACCTTTATTAATTCTATCCCAGTTTGTACAAAGTGCAAAAATATAGACAGTATCATCATAGAATTATGAGACCTAAGAGAAAAAAAATTCCTCTCTGGTGTAAGTTCCAAAAATAAATGTAAGTCCTCTAAATAATTGATTTGTTTCAACAAGGATTTCCAACCATTTATTCTGAATCGACTTCCTGCTGAGAATTTGTATCTACACCTCCAATATACTGAGTCAGAAGCTAAATTTTAACAAGATCCCCAGGTGTTTCTTACATAGGAAAACAAATTTCAGATAGGATCTTGGACCTGACGAAACACAAATGTACAGAATTTTAATAAAATTTAAGATATGCTCAGTAACATTGTAATTGTTCTCTTTTAGAGCCTCTGATAATTAATTTCATCATTATTGATAATAACAGCTAGGGGAAGACCAGTAAAGATTTCAGATTATTGGGTAGCTTTTTAACTTGAAATACAGACACATAGAAGATCACAGAGACCTGTGAGAAAAGAGTTTTTTTTCCCCTTCTCTCCACATTTGCCCATGCAAAGGAAGAAAGGACTAAAGGAAGGAAACTAGGATGGAAAGAAATCCTCCCCACACTTTTAAAAACAGGCATTCCTGCAGTAGTGTGATATGTGTGTTGGTGGAAACTTTCCATTCTGCAAAATTTTGCAGTAAAAAATAAGGTTAAGGGAAAAAATAGGTTGGCGTACCATCAAATGAATAAGCAAGACCAAAGAGATAATGCATTTGAATTATGGTGTTAGTGAAGAATATTGGATATACCATGGACTGCCTGAAGAACCAACAAATCTGTTTGGGATGAAATACAGCTAGAATGTTCCTCAGAAGTGAGTATGATGAGACTTTGTCTCATGTACTTAGGACGTTATCAGGAGGGACCAGTCCATGGAGAAGGACATCACACTGGTAGAGGGTCAGTGAAAAACAGTAAGACCCTCAATGAGATGGATTGGCACAGTAGATGCAACAGTGAGCCCAAGCATAGCAACAGTTGTTTTCTCCCCACAAAGGACAGCAGAAAAACATTTTGGGCTCAAAGAAATGGAAAGTCAGTGAGAAGCACATCAATGAATATTAAGATATTAACACATGCATTTTTCTACATCACAATTTCCTTAGAGTAAATCCTTAAAAAATAACAATATTTTGACTTTTATTTTAATAAGTTAATATTTTAAACTTGCTATTTTGGTATTTCACATTGTTGCTAAATCTCTATTTTGTGTGAGAGGAAAAAACTTTGGGATTAAAAAATGTACTATAACCAAAAAACCAAACAAACTTACTGCCATTAAGTCAATTCTGACTCATAGGGACCCTTTAGGATAGAGTAGAGCCACCCCATCAGGTTTCCAAGGCTGTAAATCTTTATGGAAGCAGACCACCTCATGTTTCTCCCACAGAGAGCCTGGTGGGTTCAAACTGCTGAACTTTTTGTTTAACAGCCAAATGTTTTAACCACTATGCCACCACAGCTCCTTAAAAATGTTCTGTAGAGACTCTTCTTAAGCCTTAAACAGGACAAAGGAGCTCTGGTAGAATACTGCCTAAGGCATTTGCCTGCTAACCAGAAGGCTGGCAGTTCGAACCCACCAGCCACTCCTTGGAAGGAAGATTGTGCAATCTACTTCTGTAGAGATGTTGTTGTTGTTAAGTGCCATTGAGTCGTTTCCAACTCATAATGACCCCATGCACAGCAGAACGAAACACTGCCCGATCCCGCGCCAGCCCCACAATCCCTGCTATACTTGAGCCCATCATCGCAGCCACCGTGTCAATCC
>NW_006921597.1:23301935-23306905 GCF_000298275.1 Orycteropus afer afer | reverse complement strand
CTTTTACCTTTTCATTTCTTCCATTTGCTTTAGCTATTCTCCACTCAAGGGCAAGGTTCAGAGTATCTGTAGAGATACTGCCTTGGAAACCCAAGGAGGGGTCACTATGAGTCAGGTTGACTCAATGGCACATCACAACAACAACAACAGCAACAAACAGGACAAAGGCAAAAACAATGATAATCATGTGGATGAGGTCAACCATCAGCCAATGGAATCCACTGAATCATGTGATGGTGTTTAATATATAAGATAGAGAACAAAGGAAATCACATGATGATGATTGGTGGCAGATCAATTTATCAATGTTGCAAGTAGGGCTGCAGAATTGGGGAAAGGATCATGACTGGATTACACAATTAATTGCAAGAAAAAAGGTTACAATATTGATTGTTTTCAGTCAATGATTAAGGACATACCCAGGTAAATTATTTGTATCACAGAGACATGCCCAGGCAAGGTCCCTAGTTCTTTGTGTGAACATACTGGTTAATCTACTTTCAACCACATTTTTCCATAGGGGAAGCTGCCTTTCCCTTGGTTTGCTCAGACTTGTCTAAACATAGCTACATTGTTTGTTTAATGGCCAGCAATCTTTTATGGAGTAAAGCAAAGAACTCAAATGGCATCTCAACTTATGTCAAGGGTTCGGGCTCCCTCTGTAGACTGCAAATTTTCACAAACCAAGTGATTTAGAATTTAAGGTCACATACATTTCCTCCTCTTGATCAAGGATTTCTTTTGGTATACTTTTTTCTGCATGGACTGGTTGATGCTCCTTTAGATGACTGCTTGTTTTAGGACAAGACTCCAGACACTATTTTTGATAGCTAGCACTATATAATTTCTTCACTGTGATTTACTAAAGTACCTAGTACACAGTGATGATCTTAAAAGTATGAAATGGAATCACACTGGAAGAATTACTTGGCCTATGGTTAGGCTACAAACTTAAAGTGGGAGCTCAAGTCCGTCTGTAGAATATATCTTGTTTATATACATGATTTACTTCATGGGCAGCATACTCAGCTTTTCTGAGAAACTATATGACTATAATTACCTTCATACAGTATTTGATAATTCTAATAATAATAACAATTACGAGTATCACTAAATCCAGGGAGCTCTGGTGGTGTAGTGCCTAAGGAACTTTACTGCTAACCAGAAATTTAGCTGTTCAAACCCACCAGCCATTCCTCGGAAGGAAGATTGGGCAATCTACTTCCATAGAGATACTGTCTTGGAAATCCAAGGAGGGGTCACTATGAGTGGGAGACTACTCGACAGCACATAACAACAACAATACAGCATCACTAAATCCAGTCAATATTATTGTTGTTATGTGCCGTTGAGTCAGATCTGACTCATAGCGACCCCTCCTTGGGGTTTCCCAGGCAGTATCACTACAGAAATAGATTGCCCAACTTTCCTTCTGAGGAGTGGCTGTTGGATTTGAACTGCCAGCCTTTTGGTTAGCAGTCAAATGCCTTAGGCAAATCCAGTCAGTACTATAGATTAAAATACCAATGAGAAAAATATCAAAGTTTTCCAGGTAAAACACATGCCAAGATTTACCTACAAAAATTTGTCTTAACAGTTAATAAAATATAAGCAATAGCACAAAACTACTTAAGAAAAAGACTCTTAGGCCCAATGCAATATTTTCAATAAGATTCATTCACTAAAGGAAAGCTATTAATCTATAGACCATAAAGGTATTTAAGCCAAAAGAACTGAATCTGAAAACAGATATCAAATATATCAATAGTCTGTATGGACAATTCTTACTACACACCCAAATTACCAACATAAAGCAACCTCAAAAACAATGAAGATTTAAACAAAATCCAGTGACCTCAGGGGCTTGCATTCAACAGAATGGATGAGAGGTCTTGTTGCATGATCTTAGGAAAACTATTATCTGCTTCTGCCCACTAGGGTGTTTCAGCTTCAATTTTAACTTTCAAGTTGATTGGCAAATCCATATGAATGCTTTAGTTTCTGTGATCCAAGCTTTAACATCTTCAGCTGCATACAGGTTGGTGAGGAAGGCAAAGTTCAGTTTATAGCAGCAGGGTTCTAATGAGTCCTTTAACTGATGTCTCTTCCAATATATATAATATTTTGGGGGTGAAATCAGGCAGATCTGGAGAGTCTAGTTTATCAAAGGCCTTTCTCACATCTGAAAAATATTATTGAGGATTCACAGTATTTATTGGTTGACATTTTTGCAAGAAAATCTCAAATCCATTTAGCCTAAAGCATAAGGCTTCCCAACCAACCAAAAGCAGAAGAAAAACATCCAGTTAAGGGTTATGACATGATTATCAAGATAATAAAGGATGGAACCCTCCTGTTGAGGGTCTTAAGTTAATCTATTTAAAATATACTAAGTGTTCCTCCCAAGGACAAGCTGTGCTTCTCTTGTTTACCCACAAACAGTCCTGAATCACTTTCTCAGAAACAAAAGTGGAGCCTAAGGTACAATGGAATCTGAGCCAAAGTTTGTGTCAACTATTTTAATTATGCCAAATACCTCAGTTTTAGAGTGCCTTCTCATATTTTCCCCTTTTCCGATCATGAATTTCCATAGAGATTGAAAACAATTATGAGTGTCTTTTCCTACCTGGATACTCTGTTATTATTATTGTTATTTTATTTTAAATTAGGGTAAGTGCAATGAAAGCCTGCATTGAAGTAATCACTTGGTTTTACAAAAAGATGACTGAAGGTGAGAGGTCAATGTCCTCTGAGAAATTTTAGTTTCTTCAAAATACATAATTTTTTGGCATAACAAAGGGGATGACAGTTTGATTACAAGCATTAGACAGGAATTTCATACAAAAAATGACCAACAAAAATTATTACTGATTTACCCTAAACATAGCTCCCAGTTTGAATCATTGGAGTCTGTTTCTCAAAATAGATTGAATTCTTCAAGAGTGCAAAATGCCCAGGCAAAGTTATCTTATTAGTTTAACTGGACTATTGTTTGACTCAAAAGTGGCTTTCAGGAACCAGTTTTTCCAAGATTCAAGGTTCAAAAGAACACTTAAAGGCAATGGTCTCTGTGCGTTACCACAACTTCCATAAAAGCCAAAACTCTAGGAGGTTGTTCAGAAATGTTAACAACAATATTAAGCCAATAATCTGAAATAACTTCTGTAATCATGACTCCAAGGTCTCTGCACCAAGGAAACAAGTCCCATGGTGTGTTTGTTTATACATAAGCAATATCAGCAACTGATTTTTACATTGTGCCTTAGCAGAAACCACAGTCTGCAAGACCTAAGACTGAATATTAATAAACATAGCAATGTTCACCTTTTAAAGCATAAACTTCTTTTTGGGGGAACCAACGGGAAATCTAATGCTATTATATTTTGTAAAGTTATAGCTTGAACTTTAGATATTTTTCTAGTTTTGGTGTCTATAGCTTAAGTTTATCAACAGAAGCTGCTAATTGAAAAGTTACATTATTTATATCTATTTAAAGTCTCATTATTTTCTTTTAATGCAAGAACCACTTATTTCAGTAACTAACAGCACTATGTTAGCCATAAAATATTCTATGGTAAGGGTTTTCTCATCTCCTAATTCTTTCTTTTAATGCTTTTAAGGTGTCTTTTCTTGTTCTCGATTTTTTATTCCTCTAATATTTCTTATTTTTCCTCTTCATTAATTGAATATATTTAAAAACAAATAGCACAACAAGAACCTGTCCAAATCTGCAAGTATAAACAAAAAAAATCCATTAGTTAGATAATTTAGGAGAAAGGAGGAAAAAATGGTTTCTTATATCTAGAAATAGAACATTAAAACATGAGCAATATTTCTATATAGATTGCATAGTAATCCTTTAGTCTACTCATTCTTATGTCGTTAATTTTTGTTCCTTGTGATCAGCCACATTCTGTGACCAAGTCATCTTCTACTACCAGAGTTCTAGAAGTATCCATATTCAAAATATCAGTCTTTTTCATAAGTCCAATATACCACTTGTAAGCAAGAATGGCCAGACTTTGTCTTACTTTGGTCATGTTGTAAGAAGAGACCATTCTCTGGAGAAGGATATCATGCTTGGTAAGTGGAAGGTCAATGAAAGAGGGGAAGGCCCTCAACAAGATGGATTGACACTATGGCTACAATGATGGGCTCAGGTATAGGAGGGGTCATGGAGCAGGCACAGGACGGGGCAATGTTTCATTCTGCTATACAGAGGGTCACTATGAGTTGCAGGTGACTCAATGGCACCTAACAACAACAATATATCTCATCATTTTGTTGGAATATTTTGATCACTCATTTATCAACAAGTCAGCAAAGTAAAAACTTATCTACAATGACAAAATTAATATGGTCATGATTAACCTATAAAAACAATACTTTCAAAAGTGGAAGATCTGATAGAGATTGATTTCATAAGTAATATAAAGTGAAACAAAGTCACTTCAAAAATTTTAGAACTTTCACTAAATATAATGATTAACTTTTTTTTCAAAAAGCTACAGATATAACACATAATAATCTTGAGATATACTACTATACATTCAGGATATGCCAAAAATACATGAAGATTAATAACTCTCTAATCATCTTCCATAGTGTTACCACTTTGGAAACCCAAAGAGGGGTTGCTATGAGTCAGATCTGACTTGACAGCAGTGATTTTTTTTTTTTTTTTTTTTTGGTTTGAATCATCTGAATAGTAATGAAAACTCAATAGATAAACATTATGAATTCTCTAGTTAAGTCACTGACTTTGATAATGCAAGTTTCAAAAGAAATAAAGCTGTAAACAAGTTAGCAATTAAAATAATAAAATTATGACATTAGTATATATTTGTTGCCTAATATTGGACAAGGTTTAAGCATAGGTACTGAAACAAGGCGGGCTTGTGCTTACTCAGTGATCTGCACTGAACACTTTCCCTTGTTACCCTCCCGAGAGGGACCAGGTCTCTGGGAGC
>NW_006921597.1:23285014-23296058 GCF_000298275.1 Orycteropus afer afer | reverse complement strand
AGCAGTGTATTAACAGGGAAATTCCAGAAATTCAAGCTGCATTCAGATGATAACTTGGAATGAGGAATATCATTGCTAATGTCAGATGGATCTTGGCTCAAAACAGAGAATACTAGAAAGAAGTTGACTTGTGTATTATTGACCATGCAAAGCATTTGACTGTTTGGATCATAGCAAATTATGGATAACATTGCAAAAATTGGAATTCCAGAACACTTAATTGTACTCATAATGAATCTGTGCATAGGCCAAGAGACTGTTGTTTGAACAGCACAAGGGGATACTGCATGGTTTAAAATCAGGAAAGGTATGTATCAGGGTTTTATTCTTTCACATACTTATTCAAATTGTACACTGAGTAAATAATCCAAGAAGGTGGACTACATTAAGAGGAACTCAGCATCAGAATTAGAGTAAGACTCTTTAACAATCTGCAATATGAAGATAACGCAACCTTGCTTACTGAAAGTGAAGATGACATGAAGCACTTTCTGATGAAGATCAAAGACTACAGCCTGCAGTATGGATTACATCTCAACATAAGGAAAACAAAAATCCTCCCAACAATAAGCAACATCATGATGTAGTTGTCAGGGATTTCATTTTACTTGGATCCACAATCAATACCCATGGTAACAACAATGAAGAAAACAGATGTCTTATTGCACTGGGAAAATGTGCTGCAAAACACCTCTTCAAACCATCTACAGAGCAAAGATATCACTTTGGAGACTAAGGTGAGCCTGACTCTAGTCATGGTATGTTCAATCACTTCATATGTGTGGGAAAGCTGGACAATGAATAAGGAAGACTGAAGAAGAGTTGATGACTTTGAATTGTGGTGTTGGCAAAAGAATACTGAAAACATCATGGCCTGCCAGAAGAACAAACAAATCTGTCCTTGAAGAAGTGCAGCCAGAATGCTTCTTAGACATGAGAATGGCTAAACTTTGCCTCATCTACTTTGGACATATTATCAGAAGGGACCAGTCCCTGGAGAAAGATATCATGCTTGGTAAAGTAGAGGGTCAGTGAAAAAAGGGAAGACCTTCAACAAGATGGATTGACACAGTAGCTGCAATGATGGTGTCAAGCACAAGAAGTTTTGTGAGGATTGTTCAGTGTGGGCAATATTTTATTCTGTTGTACACTCCCTGCTTCATAGACATACCTAATAGTTCAGCCTGTCCACCCATATATCCATCCATATACCCATATTTGCCTTCACTGACAATGCAGTACTGTATGTGCAAAAAGGTTCATCTTTGTTGTTTATACCTCCCATGTACCTCTCTATGTCTTCCTCTTCCTCAGTGCCACCATGTTGATCACTCACATTTGGTACATTGTCCTTCTCTTTACCAAAATCAGTACTTATCTCTACCTATGTAACAGTGTTCCCTCCCCTCCCCTACCACCCCTGGTAACCAACAAAGAAAATTTCCTTCCATAGATAAACCTTTTCTTGACTTTTACAATAATGGGCCAATACAATATTTGTCCTTTTGTGATTGACTTATTTCACTCAGCATAATGTCCTCCATGTTCATCCATGTTGTGTGGTGTTTTGCAGATTCTATGTTATTCTTTAGGTTTGCATAGTATTCCATTGTGTTTATGTACTATAGTTTGGTTATCCATTCCTCAGTTGATGGACACCTAGATTGTTTCCATCTTTTGGCTATTGTAAATAGTGCTGCAATGAACATGGGTGTGCATATGTCTTTTCTTAACATGGTTCTCACTTCTTTAGGATATTTACCTAGTAATGGAATGGCTGGGTCAAATGGTATTTCTAATTCTAACTTTTTAAGGAATTGCCATACAGCTTTCCACAGTGGTTGTACCATTTTACAGCCCCACCAGCAGGCTACAACTCTTTTTTAATTATTTTCAGCAAAATTTTACTTGTGTGTGATATTAATGATATTGTTTGATAATTTGTGCATTCTATTGGAATGGACATAAATATGGATCTCTTCCAGGTGGTTGGTCAGGTAACTGTCTTCCCAATTTCTTGGTGTAAATGGGTGAGCACCTCCAACACTACATCCATTAGTTGAAATATCTCATTGGGTATTCCACCCTTTCCTGGAGACTTTTTTTCAGGTGGGAGGGCAGGCAATTCCTTCAGAGCAGCTTGGACTTCTTTTTCAATAATATCAGTTCTTGATCACATATTGTCTCATGAAGTGGTTGATCATTGACCAATTCTTTTTGGTACAGTGACTCTGTGTATTCCTTTCACCTTCTTTTGATGATTCTTGCTTCATTCAATATGTTGCCCATAGAATCCTTCAATATTGCAATTCCAGTCTTGAATACTTTTTCCTCAAAGAACTGAAGAAAAAAAATGTTCTACAGAGGGGATTTTATTAAGCCTTAAACAGACACACACAAAAACAAAGACAATCATCTGGGTGAGGGAAACCATCAGCATGCACCCTGTACAGGGGCCAATAGAATGTGCTGATGCATGGCCATGGTATTCATTATATATGATAATGACCAAAGGAAATCATCACAAGATTATGATTGGTGGCAGGTTAATTCGTCTCTGTGATAGGTGGGACTAAAGAAGTCAAGAAATGACCATGATTGGTTAATCACCAGTAAAAAAATTACAAGATTGACTATTTTCAGCAAATGATTAAGGATATGTCCAGGTAAGTTCTTGTAAGAAGTACATACAACTTTCCTAGTTCTTTGTGAAAGAACCTTTCTGCACACTAGTTAATTTACTTTCAAACACATTCTTCCTGAGGACAAGTTGCCTTTCCCTGGGCTTGTAGACTTGTCTAAGCATAGCCACATTGTTGATTTAATGGCCAGCAAGCATTGGGAGGCACCAGAAAGAACTCAAATGGCATTTTAACTTGTGTCAATACTTAAAATAGAGTTAGGGCTCTCACTATACACTGCAGTCTTCCACAAACCAAGTGCTTTAGAATTAAGCTCTCATACAATTTTCAGCTTATTGTCTAAACCTATTCAAGACTCTTCCAGGCAGTAATTTCTTAATCTTCTCAAATTTATGACTAAAACTTCCCTGCATTAATTTCCTAGGGATGTCTTTACCAAATATCACAAATTGTATTGCTAATAAGAACAGATTTTTTTGTTTGATTGTTTTTTGGTCTCACAATTCTGGAGGCTTGTCATTGTTGTTAGGTACCCTTGAATCAATTGCAACTCATCATTACTCTCATGTGACACAGTAGAACTGCCCCATAGGATTTCCTAGCCTGTAATGTTTATGAGAGCAGATCACCTTAACTATTGTGCCACCCAGGAGCCTTTCTAGAGGCTAATAGTCCAAATTTAGAGTGCTGGCAGGGCAAAATTCTTTCTAATGATTGTAGGGGAAGATCTTTTCTTATATCTCCTACTTCTGGTAGTCCCAGGAAATTTTTTATTTGTGTTCCTTAGAAATCTACTGGGGAAGAACTAGTTTGTTTTGTTTTATTTTTAACTATGTGTCTCTTCTTAATTTCATATAAGGATATCATTCAGATGGTATTAGAATGCCCATCACCTCATATTAATTTATAATATCTTCCAAGATCTTATTTCCAAATACAGTCACATTCACAAGTAGGGGGTTAGAACTTCAACATATATATTGGGGGACATAATTCAATGCATAACATTTCCCAACCCCCCCCCCCCATAATCTCAAGCTATATGCAGCTTTGTAATGAATGGTGTAGACAATTAGGTAATTTTTGAAAAAGCACTTCTAGTTTTGTTCTTAGTAAGATGACAGAACAAAGTGTAGAGATTCAAATTTGAGATGATGGAGAAAGGGTTAAATTTTTCATTTTACACATTCACTGAAATCATGCTTTTTACTGGGAATTGTCTAGAAAAAATAACAAAACTTCTTATTTTAATATGAACTTTTCATTTTACCATCATTTATCACTGGTGAAATTATAAAAGTAGGAATATTTAAATGGATAAGAATGCACAGTAAAAGAATTACAAAAAAAGGATTTGGAAAATCCACAGATTAAATACATAGTCTCTCAATAATTGAAAATTTACTCTAGTCTGAATAATTAGAGAAAAACAGAGAGAATGACAGTAATTACAACAAGGGGATTTTAATACAAAATGAAATTACAAACCATCAGGGTATGTGCTATTTGTAATAAATAGGATTCAATATCAGATACGTTAGCTTAAACCCCAACCAAAGGGATTTAAATAGGCCAGGCATTATTATAAGGTAGGGTCACATATAAATTAATTCCATAGCATTGAATCCAAGGAAAATAATATGATGAGACTTCAAGATGGTTAGTTTTTATACAGATAGGAAATAGAATAGTTGGGAAAGTAGCTCAACCAAAATTTACTCTAAACAATCAGAGAAGACTCTTTAAAACAAAACTAGTCCAATGAAGTATGTGGTGATTACATTATCATCATCATAATTATTTATATTATTTAATACATTAAAATGGTATATTATTCAGTGCTAAAAATTGTGATAAGGGTGTTAGGCGCTATTATTATTTTTCATTTTTTGATACATTATACCTGCTTTATTTTATGCCATATAATAATGCCATCTTAGGAACCATCTAGTGAGAATAGCATATGCTGATGCTTTACAACAAATGGTATTCTAATGCACCAGTTACTACTTCTCAACATGTAGAATGTTTTTATGCAATGATATATTACTCAAACTCTTCAAAGTCCCATTAATATCTATAATATATTAACTTTACTTACTTCATATGAGTTACACTCTCAGCATTTCTCAAACTGAAAAACTGAGAAAAAAATTCAAGCCCCGAGTTGCAATATTGAAAGATTCTATGGGCAAAATATTGAATGATGTAGGAAACATCAAAGGAAGATGGAAGGAATGCATAGAATCATTGTACCAAAAAGAATTGGTTGATGTTCAATCATTTCAGGAGGTGGCATATTGTCAAGAACCAATGATATTGAGAGAAGAAATCGAAGCTGCACTGAAAGAATTGGCAAAGTACAAAGCTCCAGGAACTGAGGGAATACTCATTGAGATGTTTCAACAAACAGATGCTATACTGGAAGCACTCACTCATCTATGCCAAGAAATTTGGAAGACAGCTACCTGGCCAACTGTCTGGAAGAAACAGTATTTGTACCCATTCCAAAGAAAGGTGATTCTACAGAATGTGGAAATTATTAAACAATATCATTAATATCACACAAGTCAAATCTTGCTGAAGATAATTCAAAAAAAGTCGTAGCAGTATACTGACAGAGAACTCCCAGAAATGCAACCTGGAATCAGAAAAGAACGTGGAATGAGAGATATCATTGCTGATGTCAGATGGACCTTGGCTGAAAACAAAGGATACCAGAAAGATGTGTACTTGTATTTTATTGACTATGCAAAAGCATTCAATTGTGTGGATCATAACAAATTATGGATAACATTGAGAAGAATGGGAATTCCAGAACACTTGATTGTGCTCATCAGGAACCTGTGCATAGACCAGGAGGCTGTTGTTCGAATGGAACAAGGGGATATTTCGTGGTTTAAAATCAGGAAGTGAGTGCATCAGGGTTATATCCTCTCACTTTACTTATTCAATCTGTATGTTGAAGAAATGTTCTGAGAAGCTGGACTATATGAAGAAGAACATGGAATGAGGATTGGAGGAAAACTCATTAACAGCCTACTATGCAGATGACACAACTTTGCTTGCTGGAAGTGAGGATGATTTGCAGCACTTACTGATGAAGATTAAAGACTATAGTCTGCAGTATGGATTACATCTCAAAGTAAAGAAAATGGAAATCCTCACAACTGGGCCAGTGAGCAGCATCACAATAAATGGAGAAAAGTTTGAAGTTTTCAAAGACTTCATATTACTTGGTTTCACAATCAACACTGTTCTGGTTACCTGGTGCCTCTAACAGTAATATACCACAAATGTGATGGCCATAACAAATAGGAGTTTATTCTCTTACAGTTTGGAAGCTTTAAGTCCAAGTTCAAAGTGCCAGGCTCTAGGTGCTGGGTGAAAGCACCTCAACCTTGAGGTCCAGCTCTGCCTCCTGCTTCTGGCCCACTGGAGCTAGAAGCATTATTTCACTCAGACAGCTGCACATTCCTGATGTTACCAACCACATGGAAGCCCATTAATTCAAGTCTGTTGTAAGTCCCAAGGTCGGCAGAACATGACAGGTTTCTGAACAACAACATGGCTATGTGCAGGGTCCAAGCATGTCACAAGCTAGAGACTATCCTCAAGACCTCTCCTTATACACAGGAAGCAGACCACATCCCAAAGGCAGCTACTCAGCTGCTTGAGGTAGATCCCACCATGGAGTTGACTGCTAGTGTCATCATGGGGAATAACTAGCACCAGCTGCCCAGCCACTCAACCAGGCCCAGCCAAGTTGACATGCAAATTTAACTACCACAAACACCAATAGAAGCAGGAGTGAAGACATCAGAGGACATATTGAACTGGGCAAATCTGATGCAAAAGACCTCTTTCAAGTGCTGAAAGGAAAGATGTCTTTTTGAAGGCTAAGGTGCACCTAACCCAAGCCCTGGTATTTTCAATCACCTCATATGCATGTGAGAGCTGGATAATGAATAAGGAACACTGAAGAAGAGTTGATGCTTTTGAGTTGTGGTGTTGGAGAAAGACACTGAAATTACCACGGACTACAAGAAGAGCTAACAAATCTGTCCTGGAGTAAGTGCAGCTGGAATGCTCCTTGGAAGTGAGAATGGCCAGATTCATTTGACCTACTTTGGTCATGTTGTCAGAAGTGACCATTCCCTGGAGAAGGATATCATGCTCAGTAAAGTAGAGGGTACACGAAAAAGTGGAAGGCCCTCAGTGAGATAGATTGACACAGTGGCTGCAATGATGGACTCTGGTATAGCCAGTATGTTGAGGCTGGCATAGGACCGGGCAGTGTTTCTGATGTACATAGGGTCACTATGAATAGGAGCCGCCTCAATGGCACCTAAAAACAACAACAGTCCACAAAGATAATGTTATATATCCTATTTTGGTGAGTAACAAGTGGAGTCTTAAAAGCTTGTGAGTTGTCATTTAAGGTGCAGCTATTGGTCTCTCTCCATCCAGAGCCAAAAAGAGTGAAGAAAATCAGACACATGGAATAATTAATCTAAAGACTTAATGGACCATATGAATCTCAGCTCCACAATCCTGATCAAGAAGAACTAGCTAGTGTCCAGCTACCACAGCCAACTGCTGTGAAAAGACATCACAATAGGAATTCCTGGACAGAATTTGAGAAAAAAAGTGAAACAAAACTCAAAATGATAAAAAAAAAAAAAAAAGACCAGGCTTATTGGTGTGTTAGAGACTTTTGGAATCCCTGAATCTATGGCCCTTGGACACTCTCAAGTTTGGAACCCAGCCCACCCCTGTGGCTCAACTTTTGGCAAAACAATAGACAGGCCTGAAAGGTTAAGAATAACACTAGGGAGGTATGCATGTATGCATTCCCTAGAGCAACCAAGCATACAGAATCAAAAGGGAGCCATTAGCCCAGGGATATAAGTCAGAAGGTAGAAAAGAATAGGAAAAAAAGACAATGAGAAATGGTAAACAAAGAAAGGATATTGGAAGAATATTGTGATATTTTGGGATTTCAGTCAATGTCACAAATTAACATGTGTATGTATTGAGGGGGAAACAAGATGGTGTCCTAATAACAGACCCTGCCTGAACCCTCCTCAACAGAGATTTAGACAAACTCAGTGAATCAGATATAAATAAATGATCCTGGCATTCTGAACATCTAATGAAAAGACAAAAGTATTAGATTGAGGGAAGACAGGAAAGGGATGAGGTCAGTGACTGGGTGGGTGGGGAGAGCTCGACTGGTGGAAGATAACCATTACAAACACAAAGAAGGAGAAGAAAAATAAATAACTTCAGGGAACCCACAAGCATTAAAGACATAGTGTAGACAGAAGATTGGGAGGATTTCAAGGTAAGCTAAAGCCTTGCACATACGGAAGAAGACTGTATAGTGAAAGAGGTCAGGCCCTCCATAGCTTAAGCTGCAGTTTAGTTGGAGAGAGAGTAAGGGAAAGGGAAGAAAAGCTTTTCCCAAAGAAACCAAAACCCAATCTGGACCCATGGCTGCAGGGTTGAGTCCAACTGTTAGCAACCCATTTTGGCATGAAGTGGAATGCCTCTGTAGATCTTTGTGGAAGAGCGTTTCCCTTTACCCTGTGGGGCAGTTGGTGGGTTTGAGCTGCAGGGCTTTGATTAAGGGTAGAACCCCTCCCTCAGTAAACTGCTCCACACAGACCCAGGGGCTGCAGTTGTCCTTTGCCCACACCTGCATCATTGGCTGATCTATCTCACACTAAGCACAAAAGACAAGCACTTAAAACCTTCTCTCCTGGAGGTGACTTCTTGCACCAATCTCCTTTCACCTTTGGGTGTGCAAACTCCAGTAGATAAGCAGATTCTGCCACAACTGCTTGCTTCCAGGGCCTCTGGCTAACCATAACTATAAAATCTCCTTTTCAATATCTTGTCCTCCCTTTATTTTCCCACTTTCCTTTTCCCCAATTTTTCTTCCTTTCATTTTCCCCTCTACCTCTTTTTCTATTTTAATTTTTACCAAACTTTTATCCCACTCCCCCATGATACACTTTCTTCCTCCTTTTCTTATATTCCTTTTTCCTATTTCCTATCTTCTATTTTTATTCTTTCTTCTCTTTGTTTTCTTTAGTTTCTTGCCTCATTCAGTGGGAACACGTTAACTCTCCACCAATCAGCAATATCTACTACACTGACCACCTCACTCAAAAGAAGAGTAACAACAACAGTTACTGCACCACAGGATCAACAACATATGGTGGACGACACCTGCTCATCACAACTGCAGCTCCTCCTCACAACAAACAGGGATCTGCACCCACATTCCCACCAGCTATTCCATCAACAAAGAGAAAGCTGGAGAGTGACCCAGCACAGTCAAGCAAATAACCAAAGAAGCACACCTGTACCACACTTCTAGATACAGTAAAACATAAAACCAGGGTAAAACAAATCAGCACATAAACAAAAAAATAAAGATAGCAACTTCAAAATATCTTGGAGATGACAACTTCAACTCAAACAAAAAAACACAGGACAAAATAATAGAAACAAGTGTCCAAACTAAAGAACTAGGAAATCTCCCCAAGGAAGAACAAGTAGTAGAAATATCTGATAAGGAATTCAAAAGATATATACACATACACACACATATAAATGTACATATACATATATCTGTGTGTGTGTATATCTCCTTCCACACGTTGTTGTTGTTAGGTGCCATCGAGTCATCTCCAACTCATAGTGACCCTATGCACAGCAGAACGAAACAGTTCCATGATTCTTCCTGTACTTGAGTCCCTCGCCACAGCCACTGTGTTAATCCATCTTGTTGAGGGTCTTCCCCTCTTTCATCAACCCTCCACCTTACCAACCATGACATCCTTTTCCAGTGAATGCTCCCTTCTAACAACATGACCAAAGTAGGCGAAACGAAGTCTGATCATTCTTGTTTCCAAGGAGCATTCCACCTGCACTTCCTCTAGGATAGATTTGTTAGTTCTTTTAGCAGCCCATGGTACTTTCAGCATTCTTTGCCAACACCACAACTCAAAAGTGTCAACCTTTCTTCAGTCTTCCTTATTCATTGCCCAGCTCTTACATGCATATGAGGCAATTGAAAATACCATGGCTTGTGTCAGGCACACCTAAGTCCTCAAGGAGACATCTTTGCTCTTCAGCACTTGAAAGAGGTCCTTTGCAGCCAATTTGCCCAGGGCTATACGTCATCTGATATCCTCACTTCTGCTTCCATTGGCATTGATCATAGAACTAAGCAATGTGAAGTCTGACAACTTCAATCTGTTCTCCATTTATCGTGATACTGCTTATTGGTCCAGTTGTAAGGATTTTTGTTTTCTTTATACTGAGATAAAGTCCACACTGCAGACTGTATTATTTAGTCTTCATTAGTAAGTGCTTCAAGTCATCCTCACTTTCAGCAAGCAAATTTGTGTCTTCAAAGTATCGCAGGTTGTTAGTGATTCTTCCTCCAATCTTGATGTCATGTTCTCCTTCGTATAGTCCATCTTCTTGGATTATTTGCTCAGCATATAGATTGAATAAGTGTGGTGAAAGGATACAACCCTAATACACTCCCTTCTTGATTTTAAATCACACAATGTCCCATTGTTCTGTTTGAACAACAGCCTTCTCATCTATGTACAGGTTCCCCGTGAGTATAATTAAATGTTCTGGCATTTCCATTCTTCTCAATGTCATCCACAATTTGTTATGATCCACATAATCAAATGCTTTTGCATAGTTAATAAAACACAGGCAAACATCTTTCTGGTATTCTTTGCTTTGAGTCAAGATCCATCTGACATCAGCAATGATATTCCTCATTCCACATCCTCTTCTGAATCCAGCTTGCATTTCTGGAAGTTCTCTGTCAATATACCATTGCAACAATTTTTGAATTATCTTCAGTAAGATTCTACTTGCATCAGATATTAATGCTATTGTTTGATAATTTCCATGTTCTGTGGGATCACCTTTCTTTGGAATGGATACAAATATGGATCTCTTCCAGTCATTTGGCCAGGTAGCTAGCTTCCAAATCTCTTGCCATAGCTGAGTGAGTGCTTCTAGCGGGCATCCGTTTGTTGAAACATCTCATGGGTAGTCCATCAATTCCTGGAACCTTTGTTTTTTTTTTAACCAATTCCTTCAGTGCAGCTTCCACTTCTTTCAATACCGTTGGTTCTTAAACATATACCACCTCCTGAAATGGATGAAGATCAACCAGTTCTTCTTGGTACAGTGACTGTATGTATTCCTTTAATCTTCTTTTGATGCTTCTTGCATCATTCAATATTTTGCCCATAGAACCTTTCAATATTGCAACTCGAGGCTTAATTTTTTTCCTCAGTTCTTTCACCTTGAGAAATGCCAAGCATGTTCTTCCCTTTTGGTTTTCTAACTCCAGGTCT
>NW_006921597.1:23267991-23284899 GCF_000298275.1 Orycteropus afer afer | reverse complement strand
ATATATATCCTTCTAGGGCACACTGGTGGTGTAGTGCCTAACATATTTGACTGCTAACCAGAATGCTGGTGGTTCAAACCCACCAACCACTTCCTAGAATGAAGATTGGGCAATCTGCTTCCATATAGATACCATCTTGGAAATCCAAGGAGGGGTTGCTATAAGTTGGGCCCAACTTGATGGTAATGAGTTTGGGTTTTCTTTGTTGTTGTTGTTATCTCCTTCCAAGAGCTCAATGAAACCATAAACAGAAGCAAGACAAAGACTCATAATATCCTTGAAGAATTAAGGAAAATCATTCAAAGGCAAAATGGCAAATAGGCAATTAGAAATCATACAGAAACAGCAAAAGATGAACACTATAATTACAGAGAAGGATAACACATTGGAGGGATAAAAGAGCAGACTCAAACTGGCTGAAAAGCACATTTCACAGTTAGAAGACAGATTCCTTGACACCAGCTTGTATGAGGACAATCAGAACAAGAAAATGGACAGAAGAGAAGATAGCTTAAGATTTGTATGGGATAATATGAAAAAAAATGATATATGCCTGATTGGAATTCCAGAACAACAGAAGGCAAAAAAAAAAAAAAAGTGAGAAAATTGCTGAAGACTTGCTAACAGAAAACTTCTCCTATATGATAAAAGATAAAAAGATATCCATCCATGAAGCTCAACTAACCCCACACAGGGTAGACCCTAAGAGAAAGTCACCAAGACAAATCATAATCACACTTTACAAAATCAAAGACAAAGAAAAAGTCTTGAGAGAAGCTCAGGAAAAACAAAATGTTTCACACAAAGAGCAACCGATAAGACTAAGCTCTGACTGCTCAGCAGAATCCATGCAGGAAAGAAGGAAATAGGATGACATATTCAAAACCTTGAAGAAAAATAACTGCTAACCAATAACTATATCTTCAGCAAACAGTCCGGCAAATACGAAGGTCAAATTAACACATTCCCAGATAAACAGAAACTAAGAGAATTTGTGAAAACCAGACCAGCCCGACAAGAAATGCTATAAGGAGTCCCTTCAACAGAAAATCAAGAAAGAAAAACAACAAATTAAAATCAAGACATCTGACACTACCACCTAGAAATCAACCCAGAAAAAGAATCTCAAAACTAAAATAAGCTTACAAAAATGTAAATAGAGAAATAGAAGAGTTAATCTGTAAATGACACCAATATCAAAGCAAATAGAAGGAATAAATGTTATAATTACAAAACTTACAAATGGAGAGGAAGTCAGGGCAATATCTATGTAGAACAGACTGTTCCAAACTTTGGGAGATAAGAATTTACTATAGAGTAACCACAAAGAAAATTAACAAACCTTCTAGGCAATCTATAGTGATAATGCCTCAGAAACCCAAGGAGGGGTCACTGAGTTGGATCTGACTCGACAGCAGTGAGTTTGGTTTTTTGAGTCTAACCAAAAGAAGAAAAAAGAAAATCACAAGTGTTTAGTAAACACAAAACCAGCAATAATGAAGAAAAGAGAGAAAATAAATAAATAATTTCATAAAAAGATGAACTCAGTACAGAAAAAAAAAATGTTTAGATCAAATAAACCACCAACAACACAACAAAAAAACACAAAAGAATGGCAGCAATAAATTCATACCTATCATTAATCACACTGAATCTGAATGGACTAAATGCAACTGTCAAAAGAAAGAGAGTGGCAGATTGGATAACAAACCAAGACACATCAATATGCTGCTTACAAGAGATGTCACCTTAGACATAAAGATAAAAATAAATAGAATAAAAATCATGGGATAGAAAAAAATTATAGCAAGCTAATGGGCACCACCACCACCACAACAACAATGGGCACTGAAAAAAGAGCAGAAGTAGCAAAATGAATTACTGATAAAATAGACTTTAAGGCAAAACCCAGCATAAGGGAAAATGAAGGACATTGTATAATGGTAAAAATATAAATAGACCAAGAAGATATAACCATAAAAAATATGTTTGCACCCAATGAAGAAGCTCCAAAATGCATGCAGCAAACATTAACTGAATTCAAAGGAGAAAGAGACAATACTAAAATAATAGTAGAAGACTTTACAAACCACTTTTGATGAAGGACAGAAAAACTAGGGGAAAAAAAAAAAAAAAAACTCAGCAAAGATACAGAATACCTCAACAACACAATTAACCAACTTGACTTCATAGACATACAGAGCATTCCTCCCAGCAAAAACACAATACACATTCTCCAGTGCACGTGGATCATTCTCCAAAATAGACCACAGGTTAGGCCACAAAACAAGCCTCAATAAATTAGGGCAAAAATAAATCAAATGCATGAAAACTGCATTTGAGGCAATCAGAACTATTGGGTAACAGAAGAAATAAAGTATGAAGTAAAAAAAAATTCCTAGAAACAAATGAGAATGAGCATACAACTTACCCAAACTTTTGGGACACAGAGAAATTAGTACTCAGAGGTCAACTTATAGCAATAAATGTACACATCAAAAAAGAAGAAAGAGTCAAAATCAATACCTTAACTCAACAACTCCAACAATTAGAAAAAGAGCAAAAACAACACCAAAAAAAAAACCCTATGGTGTCAAGAAGAAAGGAAATAATAAAGATCAGAGCAGAAATAAACGAAGCAGAGAGCAAAACAAAACAAAAAATAGAGAAAGTCAACAAGACTAGAAGCTAGTTTTTCTAAAAGATTAACAAATTTGACAAACCACTGGCAAATTTAACAGAGAAAATGCAAATAGGATGAATATTAAATGGGCTACATCACAACAGAACCAATGGAAATAAAAAAATAATAACAGAATATTATGAAGATTATACTCAATGAATAAAAAACCTAGACGAGATGGACAAATTTTCAGAGAACAGACTCACAACAAAAGAAGAAACTGATCAAGTCATAAAAAATGCCCCCCCACACACAAAAAAAATCCTGGCCCAGAGAGCTTCATTGGAGAGTTCTAACAAATGTTCAGAGAAGAATTGACGCTTACACTACTCAAAATATTCCTAAACATAGAAAATGATGGAATACTCTTAAATTCATTCCATGAAGTAAGCATAACCTTGATACCCAAGCCAGGTAAAGACACCACTAGAAATGAAAACTGCAGACCAATATCCCTCTGAATATAGATGCAAAAATCTTCAACAAAATCTTAGCCAACAGAATCCAACACATATCAATAAAATAATGAACCATAACCAAGGGCTATTTATACCAGCTATTCAAGGATGTTTCAACATCAGAAAAACAACTAATGTAATCATCACATAAATAAAGTAAAGGAAAAGAACCACATGGTCATATCAATAGATGCAGAAAAGGCATTTAATAAAATCTAACACCAATTCCTGATTAAAAAAAGAAAAAAACTCTCAGTAACATAGAAATAGAAGAGAAATCTCTCAATATAATATAGAGCATATATGCAAAACCAATACCAAACTAAAAAACCAACTCTGACTCATAGTGAACCCCTTCAGGTTTTTCTGAGGCAGTAAATGTTTACAGAAATAGATTGCCCCATTTTCCTTCCATGGAGTGGCTGGTGGGTTTGAACTACCAACCTTCCAGTTAGCAGTCAAATGCCTTAGGCACCACACCATCAGAGATCCTGAAAAACCAACAGCCAATGTTATTCTCAATGGAAAAAGACTCAAAGCTTTCCCCTTGGGAATGGGAACCAGACAAGGATGCCCTCTATCACCACTTCTATTCAACACTGTATTGGAAGTCCTAGCCAGGGCAATAAGGCAAGAAAGAGAAATAAAAGGCATACAAATTGGCAAAGAGGAGCTAAAACTATCTGTATATGCAGATGACATGATCCTATAAATAGAAAACCTGAAAGGTTCAATAAGCAAACTGCTGGAACTAATTGAAAGATTCAGAAAAGTGACAGGATACAAGATCAACACAAACATCAATTAGACTCCTCTATATCAACAAATAAGAGCTCTATTTGTTCTTGGACATAGTGCCCAAGGCATTGGACTGCTAACCAGAAGGCTGACGGTTCAAACTCACAAGCCACTCCTTGGAAGGAAGATGGGACAATCTACTTCCGTAGTGATATTGCCTCAGAAACCCAAGAAGGGGTCGCTATGAGTTGGGTCCAACTCAAGGGCACATCAGAACAACAGCAACAACATATCAACAAATAGATCTTTGCAAAGGAAATAATACCATTTGTAATTGCTACCAAAAAGATAAAATACTTAGGAGTAAATCTTGCCAGAGACACAAAAAAATCTATAAAAAGCAATCTATAAAACACTACTAGAAGAAACTACAAGACACCTACATAAATGGAAGAACATGCCATGTTCATGGATAGGATGACTGAATATTGTGAAAAAATCAATACTACCCAAAGCAGTCTACACATTCAATGCAATTCCAATCCAGATTCCATTATCGTCCTTTAATGACATGAAAAAAACAAGTCACTAACTTTATGTGGAAAGGAAAGAGACCTCAGGTAAGCAAAGGACTACTGAAGAAGAAAAACAAAGTAGGAGGTCTCACTCTGATCTCAAAACCTACTATAGAGCTACAGTAATCAAACAGTGTGGTATTGGTATAACCATAGACAAATAGACCAGTGGAACAGAATTGAGAATCCAGAAATAAACCCATCCATCTATGGACTGCTGATATTTGACAAACAGCCACAACCCATTAAACTCTTTAACAAATGGTTCTGGCAAAATTGTATATATACAATTTCATAAAAATGAAACAAGATCCATACCTCACCATATATAAAAAATCAAGATAGATCAAAGACCTAAATGTAAAACCAAAACCATAAAGTTAATCAAAGATAAAATAGGGGCAAACTTTGTTGTTGTTATTGCTGTTATGTGCCATCGAGTTGGACCTGACTCTTAGAGGCTCTAATTTATGGCATAAATAGACTATTAAGCATAACCAAAAATGTACAAGGAGTGGAAGAGTAATTAGATGACTGGGACCTTTAAAAAATTAAACTCTATGTGCATCAAAAGACTTCTCCAAATGAGTAAAAAGACAGCCTATAGATTGGGAAAACATATTTGGCTACAACATATCCGACAAGGGACTTATCTCTAAAATTCATAGAAAACTTCAATACCTCGCCATCAAAAGGGAAAAGAATCCAATTCAAAAATGGGCAAAGGACATGAACAGACACTTCACTAAAGAAGATAGACAAGTGGCTAACAAATATATGAGGAAATATTCACAATCATTACTTATTAGAAAGATGCAAATCAAAACAAAAATGAAATATCATCTCACCCCAGCAATGATAGCAAAGTTCAACAAGGCAGAAAGTAACAAATACTGGCCAGGTATGGGGAGACTGGACTTCTCATACACTGCTGGAGGGACTGTAAAATGGTACAGCCACTGTAGAAAATAGCAGGACATTTCTTAAAAAGTTAGAAATAAACATACTATTTGATTCTGCAATTGCACCACTAGGAATATATCCTAGAGAGGAGAGATCCAGGACACAAATAGTCATATACATAACCAAGTTCATGGCAGCACTATTCACTGTAGGAAAGAGATGGAAACAACCTAAGTGCTCATTGACAGATGACTAGATCACCAAACTATGGTACATTCACATAATGGAACACCATGCAACATTAAAGAATAATGAAAAATCCATCTTTGTCAGGCATGTCACAACACACAACATCTCATAATATGGATGAACTTGTAGAGGATTATGTTAAACAAAATAAGTCAATTACAGAAGGGCAAATATCATGTGAGTCTATTATTATAAAAAGTCAAGGAAAAGTTTATGCAAGGAAGGACATTTACTTTGTTGGTTACCAGGGATGGAAGGGGATATTTCTGACCAGTTATGAGCCATGTGCTGATTTCAGAGAAGGGAAAGGCAGTATAACAAAAAGTGTATGACCAACACAATAACAATAAGGAAAAGGAAGACACAGAGAGGTGCGCAAAAATTAAAGACAACAGAGACAATTACTATTACATACACAGTACTGCATTATCAGTACCAACAAACATTTGCTAGTTTATGGGTGGAAGCACAGACAGGTGAGAAATCAGGTATGGGTCGGTGAATGGGAGTATATCCATGACTATAGATAGATTTGGCTGATGATATTTCTACATGCGTATTTGTGATACAAAAATATCCATATACATTATAGAACTAACAGGGCACAAGGTTGTAGTGTCAACTAAGAACCCTGTGAGAGTGAGTCACGAGGACTGCATGCTGGAGACCATGGTTTCAGGGGACACCAATCTCAACTGGCACAGCATAGTACATAAAAATCTTGTCTTACATCCTCCTTTGGTGAGTAGTGACCAGGATCTTAAAAGCTTTCAAGCGGCCATCTAAGATGCAACTATTGGTCTCCCTTCATCTTGAGCAAAGAAGAATAAAGAAAATTGTCTTATGGAAATAATTAGTCCAAGGATCTGATGGACCACAGGAACCTCAGCCTTCACAACTCTGAGACCAGAAGGACTAGATGGTGCCTGGCTACCAATGCCAACCATTCGGAGATGGATCAAAATTGGAGCTCTGGTGGCATAGTATCTAAGGCATTTAACTGCTAACCGGAAGGCTGGTAGTTCAAACCCATCAGCTACCTCCTTGGAAGGAAGACTGGGCAATCTACTTCCACAGAGACACCACCTCAGAAACCCAAGGAGGGGGCTCTATGAGTCAGAATTGACTCAACAGCAGTGAGTTTGGTTTGATTTGGAAAAATGTGAAAAAAAACTCAAAAACACAAAAATGACCAGAATTACTGGTTGGATAGAGACTGGTGAAACCCCTGAGACTATGATCTTCTGGGCCTGGACCAGGAGTCATTTCCTTGAATTAGTTCTCAGCCAAATAATAAAAAGGCCTATAATCAGAATACCTATCCCAGGGGGAAATGTACCCTTTAGATCAATCAACCATGAGAGATCAGAAAGGCAGCATTTGCATAGAGACTAAACTGGATAGATAGGAGTGCATAAGATAAGAATCTTATCTTACACAGGGAAGGGGTAGTCACAAGGAAGATATGGGAGGAGAGCTGTTTATTATTGGGTTTATAATCAGTGCTCTGAAACCAAATGTGCATGAACTGTTGAGAGTACGACAAATCTGCTTTGTAAATTTGCACCCAGATCACAATAAACAGTTAAAAATAAAAATAAATGTCTTCTCTGTCAGACATGTCACAACATACATAGAGATTAACAGTAATGATACTAATATTTGCATAAAACATATTTATTTATTCCTTAATAGTTACTGAGTGGTTAACATGTGCTAGGTATGAAGTAGTTCTATTATCAATCTACCTTACAAATAATAAAGGCAAGGCTTAAAAGGGTTTGGTGACTTGCCCAAGGCCACACAAAGAGTTAATGGCAGAGCCTGGGACTCACCTCTTCAAAGTCTGAGAACCTAACCTTTATTATTAAATTTCTAGGTTCTCAAATTATTGTTGTTGCTGTTAGATGCCATTGAATCATCTCCAACTCAAAGTGACCCCACGCACAGCAGAGTGAAGCACTGCCAAGTCCTGTGCCAGCTCCATGATCCTTGCTATACGTGAGCCCAACATTGTAACCACTGTGTCAATACATCTTTTTGAGGGCCTTCCCCTCTTTCATTGGCCCTCCACTTTACCAAGCATGATATCCTTTTCCAGGGAATGGTCCCTTCTGACAACATGACCAAAGTAAGTGAGATGAAGTCTGGCCATTCTTGCTTCCAAGGAGCATTCTGGCTGCACTTCTTCCAGGACAGATTTGTTCTTTTGGCAGTTCATGGTACTTTCAGCATTCTTTGCCAACAACACAGCTCAAAAGCATCAACTCTTCTTCTATTTTCTTTATTCATTGTCCAGCTCTCACATGCAAATGAGGCAACTGAAAATACCATGGCTTATGTCAGGCGTACCTTAGTCTTCAAGGAGATATCTTTCCTCTTTAGCACTTGAAAGAGGTCCTTTGCAGCAGATTTTCCCATTGCTATATGTCTTCTGGTGGCGTAATGCCTATGGCATTTGACTGCTAACCAGAGGCTGGTGGTTCAAACCTCAAACCCACCAGCCACTCCTCAGAAGGAAGATTGGGCAATCTATTTCCATAGAGATACCACCTCATAAACCCAAGGAGGGGTCGCTATGATCAGATCCAACTTGACGGCAGTGAGTTTTTTATTGGTTATAGGCCCTCAACAAAGAATTGACAGTACTGATTGTTGAGATTGAAAGCACAAGCGAACAGACTTGCAGGAAAAAAAAAAAAGGTGAAAGGATACAAATCCATGTAAGTGGAACACTGATAGGACATAGCTACTATAGTTATCAATATCCTTTGCAAGATTCTTTTATGTCTTAAAATATTTTGGACACATTTGCTTTGTTTATGCCCATCTTTTATTATATTTTTAAAGCTGGATGAATAATGTACCAACAAAACCAATTGTTTAAAAGGAAAAAACTTAAGAAGGCCTGGTGGCATAGTGTTTAAGTGTTTGTCTACAAACTAAAATGTCAGCAGTTCAAATCCACTAGTTCACCATGGGAGAAAGTTGTGGCAGTGTGTCTCCATAAGATTTACAGCCTTGAAAACCATAGAAGGCAGTTCTACTATCTCTTATAAGGTCCCTATGAGTCAGCATTGACTTGACGACAATGAGTTTTGGTTTATTCCACAGTTGAAAGAGTATCTTTCTCCCACATCACTCACTCAGTCACTCACTGCCATCGAGTTGGATCCGACTCATAGTGACCCCTCCTTGGGTTTCCCAGGCACTGTCACTACGGAAGTAGATTGCCCAATCTTTCTTCCAAGGAGTGGCTGGTGGATTTATATATCTATATATAGAGAGATTTGTGTAATTTTTAAAAATATATATTTAAACCATACTATTCATGTTACTCTGAAGATAGTTTTTTGATGTAAAAATACATATACTAAATATCTTATGAGGTCAACACATGTATGTAACTTATTTTCATTAAGAGCTCTATAGAAATTTATGATATGCATATTTCATAATTCATTCAACCAATTTTCTATTGATAGACAGTTGTTTGCAGTTCTTTGCCACTGCAAAGCATACTTGCCCTTTTCTCTATTCTATCTCTAGGTGATCATTTAAGTAGATACCATTTATATATTGATGACTCCCAAACTTATATTGTCATTTCTGACATCGCCACCAAACTTCAGACTCGCATATACAACTCTTAATCGTCATTTCCACTTGGACATAATGGGCATCTCAAACTCTCTTTTTATTTCCAAGAAACCACCCCTACCCCTCATTTTGATTTCTCTCTTTCTTTCAGGATGTCTTCTCAGTTCTACTTCAAAAATATTACCTCAAATCTTCTACTTCTCTATTTCTCATTGCACAACTCTCGTTCAGGCCACCATCATCTTTTACTATTACTATTGCAATAGACTTCTAACCATATTCTTACTTTCACTCTTACTCACCTCTGATTCATTTTCCACATTGCAGCCTAATATTCCTTTAAGGTAAATTAGATAAAAATCCTTCTCCCAGTTATAACTTTCCAGTAGCTTTCCATTGTAAGCGGAAAAAATCCAAACATCATGGTTTATAGTGTTTCTCACTATCTAGAAGTCTACATTTTTTATGTGACCTACCACTCATTTCTAACAAGACTTAGCCTCTTTGCATAAGAATAAATCAAAATCCAAACTTACTGACATAGAGTGGAATCCAACTCATAGTGACCCCTCCTTGGGTCTCCTTGGGTTTCCCAGGTAGTGTCACTATGGAAGTAGATTGCACAATCTTCCTTTCACGGAGTTGCTGGTGGGTTTGAACCGCCGGCCTTCTGGTTAGCAATCAAATGCCTTAGGACATATGCTACCAAAGCTCCCACCATAGTATTCCTATGCTTGGATGCTCCATCCCAAGATCTTCACAAACCATTGTACTTCACATCATTTAAGTCATAAGGATAAACTGCAACCCCTTCAAATCCCTACTTAGTCATAAAACAAAAATTAGATAGATGATAAATAGATAAACAGATGATAGATGGATATACATATAGTATTTAATACAAGGAAAATAAATAACATACATTTTAAAAGTTTACTAATAAATGCTCATGAATCACCACCAAATTTAAGAACTCAAACATTTTTAATAATTTGATGTTATTTTTGTACTCTTTCCCTATCCATACTTCTTTGCTACCAGATGTAACTACTAGGCTGAATTTTGTGATAATCACATAGCTAAATATAGATACAAATGTAGGGATAGATATATATCATAAAACTCAATATGTATAATTTTATCATATATGTATTTTTAGATAGCATCATCTAAACTTTCTGTTTTAAATTTTTGTAAAATTGCACCATGTCTTCTGCAGCTTTTATTTTGTTTATCACATCACCATCATTTATTTTTCAAATAACACTTATTTCCAATTGAAAGTATTTTGTTCATTTCTTTACTTCTACATTGTCTGTCTCCTCTAAGTAAAAGATAAATTTTATAGAAGCAGAGTCCTCTTTTTTTAAAATGCACTCAAAACAAAACCCACTGCCCTCAAATTGGTTCCTACTCATGGTGACTCCATGTGTTATAGAGTAGAGATGAGGTCCATAGGGTTTCCTTGGCTGTAATTTTTATGGAGGAGTTCAGGGGTGACTCAAATGGTTAAGCACTGGACTACTGCTAACTGAAAAGTTGGTGGTTCAAACTCTCCCAGAGGGTCCTTGGAAGAAAGGCATAGCAATCTACTTCTGAAAGGTCACAGCATTGAAAACTGTATGGAGCTAGTTCTACTCTGCAAACATGGAATTGCCAGGACTCCATGGCAACCAACAGCAACAATGATCTTTGTAGAAGCAGATGCCAGGTCTTTTTTCTGCAGGCCACTGGGCTGGTTTGAATCCCCAACCATTCAGTTGGTAGCTGAGTGCAAACTTCTTGCACCGCTAGAACTAAAGAAATTAGTTACTTAATGAATAAATGTTGAATTAACATCCTTATAAATATCATTTTATGAGCTGGTGTTTTTATATCTTTAGGCTAAATTTTGGTGCTAAACAAAAGATTGGCTGTTCAAACCCACCATCTCTTCCATCAGAGAAAGATGTGGCAGTCTACTTCTGTAAAGTCTGTAGTCTTAAAAACCTATGAGGCAGTTCTACTCTGTCCTTTTGGGTCACTATAAGTCAGAATCAACACTACAGCAATAGGTGTTTAGGCTAGGTTTCATTTAGTGTTTTAGCTATTTTCAATTTTAACAAATATCGGCAAATTGTTTTCTGTAAGGTTGTCATAGTTCACATTCCTCCAGTGATATATGAAATGTTCTGTTTGGGGAACCCTCCTTTGCCCTAGATTTATTAATCTTATTTTTGTTTATCTTGCTGGTAAAAAATGCTAATGGATTGAATATCTTTCCTTATATTCATTGGCCCATTGCATTTCCTTTCATGTGAATTTACTATTTGTTTTGCCTACTTTTGGGAGAGCTCTTTGTTTACTAAAAATAGTCTATTGTTTGCTTTATGATTCTTTTCCTCTGATGCTTTTATTCCTTCATTATTATTTTTGTTATTTGTGAATTTAAAATTTTTATGAATCTAAATCTATTAATAATGTTCTTTATTGCTTCTTTCCTAATTAGGAAAGTTTCTTCTAATCCCATGTTGGGAAATTTCATCCAAATAGTTCTCCATTTTCATTATTTAATTGTCAAATTTGTATATTTAATTCTTACTAATTTGAGGTAGAGATTATTTTGTTTGCAATGTAAGACCATAGCATCCATGTAATTTTCAATATTCTAGCTTTCACTTCTAGCATAATATCATAAATTAGATCAATGCTCTTCACAAAATACCTCAACATTACAGAAAGATGAAAAAGTACACATATGATAATCAATGAGAGAAAGGAAGGAAGCTATAACACAGAGAGTGAAGAAAAGCAATAAGTAGATTTTCAGGAAAAAAAAAGAATTAAGTTTAGAGTAAGAAAAGAGAGTTTAAGGGGAGTGGGTAAAATGTCAGAGAGGATCAAAATAATAGTGTGCTCTACCAGTATAAATACAAAATGTTCTTGCAAAGTGTTTGCAGTTTGGAAACTCAAAAACTTTCCAGAAAGTAGACATGGAAGATAAGACAAAATAGCTGCCCCACCCAAAAAAGGAAATAAATAATTTCAACATAGGTAAATACATCCAATGGGCTTTATTTCTGAGCACATGGAGGTTTCTTCAATCAGACTGTACCCAAGAACAAATTATCCAAACAAAAGGGGACAAACACTTTAAATATACTGAGTTATATGGGTTATATTTATGGTATCAGTTTTCTTCATATTTGTCTGGGAATCTTTTTTCATTGCAAGGAAGAATTCATGAGCAGATTTCCCCAATGTGAACATTTTTCTTAAGACTAATTCGATCTTCAAGGAGCCCTACATATCCAGTAGAGTCTATTTTGACTTACTCTATTAATCAAAAACACACACACATAGACAAACACATACAAACATTTTTAGAAATGCTTGAAATAGACCCAGGAGTCAACAACTATTTGGCAATTGTGATTCAGTTCCTGAAAATATGGTGGTTTTATTCAAATAAATAACATACAGTTCCCCAGCTTCCTCCCTTTACTCAGGTTTCCACCCATCTAGAACTCTCATCTTCTCACCTTCCTTGCACATGTCCAACATTGAAGATCCTACTCCAATGCCATTTCCCCTACTAAAGTAACTCCTTGTCTCCCCTTTAGGAAGGAATGCCTTCACAATCTGGTCTCACATTATACTTCATCTGCTCCACTTTTTGGAAGCTCATGTCAGTCTACTTTATTTTACATTATTGTGTTTTTGGACACAGGGTACATTTCTTATTCATCTTTGCATCCTCCTCCTTTCCTAGAACATATTTTGATTATTTTTATTCTATAACACTTCCTGTGTTTCTATGTGTTCCTCATGAGGGAAGTGAGTGTTTCTACACATTGAGAAGGATTTCCTGACTGATCTTATGAAAGGTCTTAGGTGAACTTGGCTCCCATAGATTAGTAAATTCTGTTACTGAAAGGAAATAAAAATGCTGTATCCCAAACTGAGGATGGTATATTTTTAATTGAACAATGACTTTGAGATGAAGCTCTGCCTGGCAAAATAATAAAATATCTATTTATAAGGCAAAATCAAACATATTATTGTTCCTCAGAAAAACCTTAACCAATTTGCAGCAAGTTTTACTCAGAAGAAATTCATCCAAAACAGCAATGTGTATTCCCAGTCCTGGTGTAATGTGTTAAAATTGTACCACTATAAGGTTGGTGGTCATCCATATCTAATCTAGACATAGGCAATATGACATTATTATAAAGTCTAATTATTTGCAGAAATTTCAGAATAAAAAGCTTTTTTAATTAAACGTTTGTTTCATGATAAATTAACTATAAGTCACTTTCAGAAAAATTAGGCCATATTTTAACTAGCTCTTGACAAAAATGCATTAAAACTATTTTTTAAAATGTTTTATTACTTGCAAGTTTCAGCCTGATGTGATTTTAAAATAGCCAAGTTATAAACCCCTGAAAATTGGAGTTTATAATGGAAATACTGACAGACCCTTAACTTTTCAGACAACGAATGTGCTTCTGTAATAACATTTGCTGGCGTTGCCTCAGTCAATGTAGCAACATGACTAGGGTGCTTGATGTGGCATTTCAAATATGAAATTGGTTTGATACTTGCTGAAATATTTTCCTATGTTTCCAAATTTTTAGAAAACTCATTTCTGGTTTTGGAAACTCCTTTTCTGTAAAAAATAAATAAATAAATAAATAATGAACAAGTATAAAGACCCTCTTGTTTTTCTTTGTGCAGTTCTTCTTTTTCAGTTCTCTCATTCTCCCCCATGTCTGGTTTCCATGAAACTTTCCTATCTCAAAATATTGCACCACTAACCACCCATTTATTCATGCCAGGAAACTAGAAACTAGACGTTGTCTTAACTCCTCGTACTGCTTCTTCTGACACATCTGATCCTTTGCAAATACTGAAGGTTTTGCTGCCAATTGTATTTTGAAACCATCTGTTCCTCTGCATCATCACTGCCATCCCCTTAGTCCTTGCCATGAAAACCTTTGCCCAATTCAATCACAGTCTCCTCCTACCTTGTTTATCTGTTTCCCTTCTTGCTTCTGTCCATATTATTCAAAGCACAAATCAGATCATCTCAATCCTTCTTAGGTTAAAATATTTTACCATCTTCCCAACAGAACCTATATAAAATCCAGACTTCATACTATGATCTACAAGTTCTCACCTTTATCTGGACTCATCCTCATTCCTTCAGACTAACTCATCTTTTCCTTTCCCTTCCACTAAACTTATACTGGCCTTTTGGTAGTGCCTATAATATGCTAAGGAGCGCCTGGGTGGCACAAATGATTAAGCCCTCCACTGCTAACCAAAAGGTTGATGGTTTGAACCTACTCAGAGGTGTTTAGGAAGAAAGATCTGGCACAATCTGCTTCTAAAAGTTCGCATCTTTGAAATCCTTATGGAGGCGGTTCTACACTGCAACACATGGAGTCACATAGGAATTTATAGCAACTGATTTTTTTTTTTTTAGTATGCTAAGCTCTTAGCCTTCTTAGAAATGGTTAGGCTTCCACATATGTGCTTTCTCCCACTGCCATCAAGTCAGTTCTGTCTCATAGGACAGAGTGAAACTGCCCCATTAGATCTCCAAGACTATAAATCTTTATGGGAGCAGATTGCCTCATCTTTCTCCTGAGGGGTGTCTGGTGGTTTTGAACTGCCAAACTATTTGTTAACAGCTAAATGCTTTAACCATTGTGCCACCAGAGCTCTTTCATATGTCCTTTACACTTATAATAATCTAGGATATTCTCCCTACTTAGATAGCCTTAACTTAATCGTACCTGCAAAATCCATTTTGTCATGAAAAGTAATATATTCACAGCTTCTGGGGCATCTTTGAGGTGGTCAGGGACATTTTTCTGCCTACCATTAGGTCTGATACATTAAAATGCTTATTAGGTATCCTTTTCCAGATATTAGGTAGGTAACTGGATGTGAGTGGAACTCAGGAGGACAGAGGTAGAGACTAAATCAGTAAACAGATGGGACTTTTAGCCAAAAAATGATTGAGCCTAAGAAGCTCCAAATTTAGAGGATGGGCCTCCAGGTGACTTGAGAAGGAAGTTCGGGAAACCGAAAGAGTACCCCACCTGGAAACCCAAAAGAGAGCCTCATTCATGTAGTAGGGAGAACAGTGTTGAACATAGAAGAGAGGTAAAGCAAGAGAAAAAAAAATACAATGTATTTTGCATCCTAAGTAAAGTAAGTAATTTTGACATGAGAAGTTACAATCTAATTGAAAGTGAAGAATGAAATGCACCTAGGCAATAAAGCCAGGACAGTATTTTGTCCATCTTTTTCCAAGCCATAAGCAGATAATGTCTGAGGAATAAAGAATTATTTTACCTCAAGTAATTTGGTCTTAGTCCTTGGTTTCTGAGAGAGAACGCAGAATTTGTAGGCAGCAGGTCATAATTATGGCTGGTGTTGGCCTATTTCACAGTCTGAAGGACAGTGTCCTTTTAACTTTTGAGATCTGACCTAGCTCTGGGTGGCTATGGTCAGAGAAAGAAGTGCTGTGTGAGCAGCTGGAATCAGAACTGGAACAAAGAAGTAAAAAGTATTAATTTAATTTATTTGATTTTGATTTTCAACTCCATGTCCTAATAGTTGAAAACTCAAAATTTCTGAGATCTAAATTCTTTTCTACCTGCACAAATATGAGAAAGGAAATGTTGTGTTGTGACTGGGCTAAAACCTTCACCCATATCTTGAGTGTTTAAAACTCGAATTGTAAGTATCAACAATGGAGAGTTTGTATGCTGAATTCTGTTTGGGATTTAGAAAGATTTTGGATTTTCTTATACTGCTGGAACACAAAGACAGAACCATGGCTTTATCCTAGAAGAGATATGTGCCTCAATCTATTCCCTTTGGAAAGAGTGAGAAAATATGAAATAATTATCTTAGGGAAAAGAAATTACTTTACTGTGAAAGCATAGAGAAGTATAATAGGATTATTTGTCAAAACACAGTCAGTTAGGTTGCAGTTCTTTTAAGAAACACTTTTGTTACCTTCATTAGATTCACAAAAATAACCTGGGCTCTTCTTTGATGCATGAAATAAACTGTTCCAAAAGCATTATCAGGGCTGTTCTCCAAGGCATCAAGAGGATTGTTTCTAGTGGTTAAGATCATTAACTACATGTTGATTATTTTTTTAACTAATTTTGTTTTAACAAAATAACACCTAATTTTATCTCTAAATTCTGGAGGTTCTTTTCTGTGGTATTCTGCACATTAACAACATTAATATTTTGCCTCTGAATAATACAAAGCTTTTTCACAGATTTTTTTTTTTTTTTAAAAGAAAAAAACTTATTCTTACAACATTTCCATTAGAAAAGACCAAGTTTACTATTTACATTTTTCAGAAAAAGAAACTAAAGCACTATAAAGCCAGTGGGTTTCTTTGACTTACAGTTTAACAATTATGCCACAAAATTTGTATGGGTAATGATAAAAATGTAAGCTACACGGAGCACTTAAGAGAAGATCGTTTAAAGGTGTTCCAACTGCATCCGCTTTGTCTCTTGAATTCACTTACAAAAAGACTCAATTCTTTTCAACAAGCACGGTTTGAAGATTTATGAATAAGGTATCTATAACTTTGTGGGAGCTCTGGTAGCATAGTGGCTAAGACACTTGCCTGCTAACCAGACGGCTGGCGGTTCAAACCCACCAGCCACTCCTCGGAAGGAAG
>NW_006921597.1:23266141-23267891 GCF_000298275.1 Orycteropus afer afer | reverse complement strand
GTAGTGATACTGCCTCGGAAACCCAAGGAGGGGTCGCTGTGAGTCGGGTTTGACTCGACGGCACATAACAACAACATAACTTTGTAAGAACACAAATATATCAATTAAAGATAATTTGAAACAGAAACAAAGCTGCCTCTGTAGATGCTATTAAACTTAACAGTGTTTGCTAATTTTCTCATTCCTGTTGGCTAGTAAAAACAAACAAACAAAAAAACCAATGAATTTTTAAGTTTTTGATTTTCAGGGCAACAGAATTGTTCAAAATCTTGTTCTATTCAAGAAAAAGACAAAAACAAAATTTTAACTACAGGTTTCACATTTGGTCCTAAATTAGGTAATCAACAAGGACAGTCATTGCCTTTACTTTGCGAAAACCACACCACCATTCTGTACCATTTGCTATTGCTAGTTGTGTTGACATATGTCCGATTATATTGGGTCTAACTGAAGGATGATGCTTATTCTTATGGTATATCCTTAATTGCTAAACACAGTGCCTTGGAGGTAGTAGATACTTAATACATATTGATTAATTTTAAATTATTTAGTTAATTCTAACATTCTCAAATTAGAGGAAGTACAGCCTGAATGATTCTTAGAAGTAAGAATGTCCAGAATTTGTCTCACCTACTTTGGTCATGTTGTCAGAAGGGACCATTCCCTGGAGAAGGGTATTATACTTGGTAAAGTAGAGGATCAACAAAAAAGGGAAGACCCTCAATGAGATGGACTGACACAGTAGCTACAACGATGGGATTCAGCAAGATAGTGAAGATGGTGCAGGACTAGGCAGTACTTCATTCTGTTGTATGTAAGGTTGCTGTGAGTTCAGTTAACTTGCAAGCATCTAACAAGAACAATATTCAAATCACAGGAATGTTATACTATAAGAGGGAAGAGTTTGGATGAATGGGAAGACACTTAAGACATTTTAGGACCCAATACCTTGGTCAGTTTGTCATTTTATGATGACTTGTCTGTTGCTATGATGCTGAAAGTATCCCACCAGTATTTCAAATACCAGCAGGGTCACCCATGGTGGGTAGGTTTCAGTGGAGCTTCCACCCTAAGAAAGACTAGGAAGAAGGACCTGACAATCTACATCTAAAATGAATTGGCCAGTGAAAACTTTATGAACAGCAGTGGAACATTGTCTGATATATAGTGCTGCAAAATGAGCCCCTCACATGCAAAGGCACTCAAAATATAATGAGGGAAGAGCTGCCTCTTCAAAACAGAGTCAACCTTATGACATGGATGGAGTAAAGCTCTCAGAACTTTCATTTGCTGTTGTGGCACACTCAAAATGAGAAGAAACAACTGCAATCATCCATTAATGATCAAGACATGAAATATATGAAGTATGAATCTAGGAAAATTGGAAGTTGTCAAAAATGAGATGGAGTGCATAAACATCTGTAACCTATGCATTAGTGACTTGAGATGGACTGATAATGGACATTTTGAATCAGATCATCATATGGTCTACTGTGACAGGAATGACAAATCGAAGTGAATGACATCACATCATCACATTCGTCATCAAAAAGAACAACTCCAGATCAGTACTGAAGTACAACGCTGTCAATGAAAGGATAATTTCCATATTGGCATAGTGCCTAGGCATTTGACTGCTAACCAGAAGGCTGGTGGTTCAAACCCACCAGCCACTCCTTGGAAGGAAGGAGGGGCAATCTACTTCCATAGTGATACTGCCTCGGAAACCCAAGGAGGGGTCACTATGAGT